>NC_080023.1:65869696-66170000 GCF_030020395.1 Manis pentadactyla | reverse complement strand
AATCTGTGCTCTAAAAGGGCTTAGTTTTTCATGTTGAGGAAACTGAAGGAAGGTGGAATGGGGGAAGAGTGTAAGCAGGGAGTCTGACAGACCTTCAATCAAATACCAAATTGGCCTATTGAGGTCTTAGCTTCAGGCTCCTATCCACAATCCTGACACTCAGTGGGGAGATTGTGAGAAGCAAAATACTTTTCTAGAGAAAAGATCAGGAGCCTTCATCAAAAGAGTCCAGAACTCCTAAAGAATTAGAATTCTGATCCTAGACTAGACCAGCTTTTACAGTTTTAGGGAGTACCATTTGCATAGATTTCCTGAGCTTGGAAATGCCAAATATTTTGATGCCTATACATAAAAACACTATGTATATAATACTTTCTACTTTATGTATATAAAAAATACTTTCTGTATCAGACCAAGAGCTACTATATTGGAATTAAAAGTCCTATTTTACTCTTGCTTTTTCTGATAATGTCAGACTTTTCTCTGTAATACTGATCACAACACTGTAATCTGAAAGTCTGAACACTGCAAGACAGTCTTCATAGATCTACTGTTGATGGCTACATGGGATTTTTGACTTGTGCAAAGTACTGACAATATCAGAAGACAACCAACTGCAGATTTCAGAGTACTGGGTTCAATTTCAGAGTATTTCCAACAGCGCATATACCTTATGTACAACAGTTTGCCCAAGGTGTTTATATTCAATTGTAGTTCAATCAATAAAACCCTTTATTTGAGGGCTATGAAGCTATATCTAGAATGTCAACAAGTCTACTGGTGATTCCCAGGATTTGATTGCCCGCAGGCTTGAAGCAGGTGTTCTAAAAACCACTACCTATAGCATTCCTCTCATCCTATCATAACATATCACCCTAGGTCTAGGCCAAGGCTGCTATGCTGACATTACTTTAAAAGAGACTTTCTTATAAATAAAACGTAGTTTTGTTTATAGCTGCTTAGCTCTTAAAAGGACTTAAATGCTTTTCCATTTAATTAGGTTATACCAAATAGTTTTATTTTAAACACTGGAATGCATAAAAGAATAAGCATTTTAGAAAAGTGTAGGGGATTTCATTAAAGAATAGCAGGTATATTTACCCTGCCTCACACTTTTTTTAAATGTATTTGAAAACAAATTTTAATATATATAATACTTTATATCTTGATCTGACTTGACCCCTTTTCTCAAAAGTCCATTTTCCTGAAATAGAGATAGCAGTGATTGATTTATTTAATTTTGACAAGTTTTCTAAGTGTACTGCATTATTTAACATTTTCTTCCCCGGCAGTGTCAAAGAAAATAAAGGAAAAAACATGTCCTTTTTTATTGGTATGGCTAAGAGACACACATGCACACACACACATAAACAACGGTGAGTTAAAACTAGCAATTCCATCTTAGAGTCTTCATTTGAATGAAAGCCCACCGACTCCTGCTAAAATTGTTCCATCTAAAAACTTTCTCTTTCCCCGCCCAAGATCTATGTTCTAAAGTTCTTTCTTAAAATGAAAGATGAGTGTTCAAGCTCTGTGTTTTTCAGCACTCACCTAACTTTCACACAGGGTAGAAATGCTCAGAGTCTGAGGATCTGAGGGCCCGCACCCTTCTAGCAGCCTTTCAGCCTTGCAGATACCACGTTAAAACAGGAATAAGTGTGGTCAGACTGTTTGGGGTTTCTTAATTGACTTCTAACTTGATGTTTTGTCTGAAAAATTATTCCAGCTATGGAGGAACAGAACTATTTGAAACAGACATTTCAGTGAGTTTTTTCATCTGGAGATCTAGTTTCTTCTTGAAGGATTGTCTTTTCCTGTCAGCATTGCCAATTTTGTTCAAACAAGATGGGAATCCTAAGCAGTGTGTCTCTGTCCCTAATATCATGCATGAAGTAGAGTCACTAAGCAGAAGTCTCAGCTACAGGTGTGTGTGTTTTATATATATGCATATATAAAATGGTAAACATATATATATATATATATGTTTACCACTGAGCATTACACAGTTTTGGATAATACATTTTCCAGGCCACTTTTAATTTTTTAAATCACCTTTGAATTATAAGAGGTCATTTAGCAAAACACATACTTTTAAAATAATAGCACTATATTATTTCTCTAGGAAAAAATGAAGTTGACATAAATACTTTTTCTACAGCTAAAGTATGAAGTAGAGAGGTGAATCAAATTTTAAATGAGCTGTTGAAATCAGGGCCCCCATTACCTCATTGCTCTACTACCATTGGCCTCTACAAGAAGACTAATCACTAAAATGTTCATAAAGAACCCCCATCTTAGTTTCAATTCATTTTTTCATGAATTTATTCAACAGACATTTATTGACTATGTATCACATGCCAGGCACTGTGCTAGTTACCACTTTTACAATGAAAACAATATAGAAATGATTCTGCCCATTTTTTTTGTCTTAAATTATCTGTTTTTCTCTTTAATTTCTCCTTGATCTTGCAAGTGTAAAAACAAGTTACTCTCAACAAGCCATAATTGCAAATTAAAATGGAGTGCTCAAATCAGCTATTTTTGTGTAATTTAGTATAGTTCTAATTGACAAATAAGACAAATCAAATCAAATTATTTTTATTAAATATCCAAATTTTCATTCAGAGTGCTATTAAGGAAAATAAGAACTTTTGGATTAGAAGGACGCTTTGCCTTGATTCTACTCATCTCTTCACACAATGAAGGTGTACAATGGGTGTTTAAAAGAAAGGTCAGATTCACTTCAAAGAAGGTAAAATTCTGATTAACTGGGATATTCCAGAAAATGGTAATTTTGCTTAATTCAAATCTAAGGGTCAATTAAGCCAAAGTTCTTTCTGACATGATATTTTTAAAATTTCTAAAACCTCTTAGCATAGTTTTATTCCTTAGTAAATATAATACTGTACGATGATTGCAGATCTTGTCATGAATGAGTTGAAGCTGTGCAGACAAGTCCCACTTCTCCTTAGTGCCACTGTACAAGTAAATATGCAGTACATGACAGAGGCATGGAGAGAGGAGTGAATCTGGACCAACACCAGTTTAAATTTGCAGTTTGTGGGATATTTAATCAATGTTAATTCTTTATTTCACTTTGTTTTCTTTGATTTGCCTCTTTCTCTTGAAAAACCCTATTAAGAAATAATGTAAGGAATAATTAACCAAATATAGCATTGATATAGGCTATAATACTATTAAATAATTTAAGTGTTGTTATACACTGTAATAAAAACAATCAAGGACCAAATTATGCTGTAAGCTAAGTTTCCTTGCTGCTTGCACCCCTACTTCCAGTTCTCTTAGTGCTTCTTGGTTCCCATCCCTACTCCCACCAGTAGGGCTGCCCCGACCAGATGCCCTTAGCCCAGACTGTTTTGTGTAACCATATCTGTATCTTATGCAGGATCTTATTTGCACGAAGGCACCTACTTTTGGTAGCAAGTAAAGGCTGAAAGCCAGACCCTGCTCCAATTGCCCCCAAACAGAGTATCATGGTACAGGGCAGTATGAACCAAGAAGGGCTTCTTTTTCACTCTTTACTATGTAAGCCTCTTATGTGTCAGTCATACCCACACGATGCTGCCTCCACCACATGGACATATTTCCTGCTTGCACAGGATATGTGTCCATTCTATATCTCAGTTCTTCATACTGAGCAACCAAAGGAATATACAAGTTGGATTTAGTAATAAACCAATCTGGGGTACTGTAGTGAAGGATACCAACCACAGGATTTCTCCTCTTCTGAACTCTTCTGAAAACTTACAGCTTTTCGGGGAGCCAGTTCAAAATGCAGATTCTGCAGGCCCTATCTCCAGGTATTGTGTTTTAGTAAATCTGAGGTGACAGCCTGGAAGTGCATCATTAACTAGCATCCTACGTGTTTTTGGTGCAGGTGAGGTGAGGACTACACTCGGAGAAACATGATATATAGGAGTTTTCTTTCTGTTGCTCTTAATAACTTAATAAAGCTGGGCTGTAGAGGGCTACTGTGTGTCAGGTGTTACATATATTATTTCATTCTCACAATAATTCCATGACTAGTAGGATGCTATTATCTGATTTTCCAGTCAGAGAAGTAATGAAAGTGATTCATCTACAGCTCTACATTTATCTAGTGCCAGGATAGTCACCCGTGACTCAATCTGTGACTTAAATCTCAGATCTTCTGATTCCTAGATTCAAGCTCTTTCCCTAACACTGTACAAACCCAAGGGTATAATATCTCTGACACTTTTATGTGGTCCTACCTGCTTTGAATTTGCTCCACGTTAAAGTACTAATGAAAAAAACAAGTGCCACTTTCCAAACCATCAGAGAAATATAACAGCGTCTCTCACTTCAGGCTGAAATGGATCTGATATGAAGCTATAAGTCGTTCATCATGCCAAGATTTCCTCAATAAAATAGGCTCTCTAACCAGACTGACATAAGAAATAAAGGGAAAACTGACATTTGCTGCAAAGGCAGAGCCATGAACACATTTGTGAGCCTGAATTACTAAACATTTGATTGTGCTATGTAAATTGAAAGCTCTTGGAGGGTAAGGGAAGTTTCTATTCAAATGCCTTGTTATATAGCTCATGGTCTTGACTGAAATAGTGGAGTGCTTAACAATTGATTTTTGATGATGCTGATCACTTTTGCTCAAGCCTCCGTTTCCTCTTTCAGTGGACGTGCCCAGCTTCAGAGGCTGGCAGCTCCTCACTCTGCCCCTGGCACAGGAAGTCCAGTCCAGACTCTCATCCAGGGCAAACCAGTTGGCACCCTCTGAAACCAGGAAACGAAGATGTTCTAGTCCTTGCTTAGGGCTGATCAAGCACGCATTCCATGCCTCTTCTGTAAACTCTGCAACTAGCTTTCCTTCCAAACATGATCTCCTAAAACCCTGAGAAACAAAAATAATCCCACCACATGCTCCTCTCTGGATTTTAAAACAAGCTAAAATGTTTTTTTCCCATAGGCAATGATCTGGCATGCATACTTTATGAAAAAAATAAAGAATACATGGTAACCAACTTTTCCAGGATTTACATTTTTTAGGGGGGGGAAAAAGATACATAGTAGGGCTCTGAAATATTTGTTAAATATTTTTGCCTCTCAAAGAGCTTAAACCTGGGACTTTGCTTTCAAATTATGTTCCTGGATAATTCAGAAGATCTTTTCTGGCAAGAAATGCTGTGTACTTTCCAGGCACTACTGTTAAGTGTTCCATATGTATTATCTCATTTAAAATGCTCAACTATCACAGTAGATTGTTACCTTAGTTCTCCTCCTCTTATGACTTATAAAACCAAGGAATAGAAAGGTGAAGTAAAATGACAGTTTAACTTAAGTAGAATAACTCAATGTAACTGTGCTCCTGACCACCACACCCTAAGTCTCTCACTCTTACATTTGGACCTACCTCAGATAAATCCAGAAAGGCACTCTATCAATAAAGACAGCAACCCAGAACAGAGAGCAGGAGCAGCATGAGGAAGAAGTAGGGACAGGCAGGCAGGCGGAGAGAGAGAGAAAGAGAAAAGTGCTCAGTCCCGCAAGATACCTCAGCCTGGGAATGAGGTGAGAAAGAGCGTAGAGGTCACAGCAAAGGCCTGGATGAGGGCGCAGGCTCTCTGGGAGGCAGTCATCTACTCGAGTTCTTGATCATCCTCCATGCATTTTGAGAAAAAGGAAACCATACCCTTTCATCTGCATAAAGAATGCTGAAAAACCCTGCATGGCAGGAATTTAGCTGCATTGTGATTTCAAGTATACTAGTAAAGGTTTAACAGAGAAATGGTTACAGAATAATATGAGTATGCAGATTGAATGAGTGCAGGAAGCAGTGCACACTGAGATGGTTGAAGTTCAAATAAAGCTTCTCTTACCAAATTAATAGACTTAACACAAAAAGGAAATCAGCACAACTGTTGCATAAGTCTAACCATTCTGGGCTAATATTTCTGCATGTCATCTTTGTGTCCACTGACTGTGAAGCACTTTTGAAATGAGAATTTTCAGGGAACAAAACAGATCTCTTTTCTGTTTTGAAAATTCACCTTGAGAGGAGTTCCCTAAGCAACTCATCATAATATTGAATAACCAACATGTGTAAAGCTCTGTGATAAGTTCTGTGGCAAACACATTCCCCTCCCCTTTTCTAGACTTTAAATTCAAGTATTGGAAACAAAGTAGATAGGAAAAAAAGAGAGTCCCAAACAGAGCTTGGAATAA
This sequence comes from Manis pentadactyla, assembly GCF_030020395.1. Classification (NCBI taxonomy): domain Eukaryota; kingdom Metazoa; phylum Chordata; class Mammalia; order Pholidota; family Manidae; genus Manis; species Manis pentadactyla. Next base: position 66,163,778 of record NC_080023.1, on the reverse strand, counting down.
GAGAAAAAGAGGCAAGCACAATATTGTTAGAGATGCACCACAGTATTCATTCTTTAAAATGTAGTATGAGAAACTATTAAACTGTACAATTATTAATTCCTATAGAATAATAGGGGAAAACAGTGTAATTGGTTCCAAGCAAAACTTAGTACCTTCTTTCAAGCTAATTTTTACTTACAAAGTATTATAGTGTTGAGAGAATTTTAAAAGGATATGGTTTTGATTCAATCGCTTGTTAACTGTCTTAAGAAAAATATTTAACATCTCAAAGACTCCTTCCTTACCCAACTATGTAATAAGACAACGTAAGTGAAAAGAGGTTTTAAAGAATTATACAAATGTGTTGTTCCTGCTTAGTAACTAGTTTTTAATATTCTGATTGTTAATATAAAAGCCAAATTTAAAATCTGTAATTATCCATGAATATTCTCAACACAGTATGGAATTACTTTCCCCAGAATTATATGAATACTTAATATTTTTCATTCACATTTATTTTGTAACAGAACCTTAATGGTGCTCCTTATTAAGTTTTAAATTGCTTCCAGTTTTATTGAGATGTAATTGATGTAATGTTGTATTAGTTTAAGATGTACAGTGTGATGATTTTATAGATAGATAGAGAAATGGCTTTAAAAGTACTGTTTAGATGCCTCTGCACAAGTATTAATTTAAAGGAACTCATGAATTACACATTTAACCCTAAAGGCATAAATGTTTCTAGCCTTTTTAGTGATGATGCAATTTTGTAAAAATAAAAACTAAACCAAATAATTAAATCTAAAGTTACAAGAACAGTTTTTCAACATGTTTAACTTGAAACTGAAAACAGGAAAGAAACCATCTGGGCATAAAGCTGATAATTGCTGGGATTAATACTATTTCTAAATTCAACTTCCTTAAAAATAAATCACTTTATAATTTAATTAGGTTTCCATCTAGAGAAAAAGTGCTAATAAAAGCTCAGATGAGAGAGAGTGGGTTTGGGCAATTGGTTTAAAAATAATCCACATAATCAGAGGGCTTAATTTTTTATCTACAATTCAGCTCAAAGTCATCAGAATGACATTTGTATCAAAGAGCTTCTGTGAGTGACAAGAGCAAGACTTGCTTTGTACTCTTTAAAAGTCATTATTCCATGAAATAACTTTAGCCTGCCAAGATGAGAAAGAATAACAGATGTTGTTTTTGCATTATCTGCGTTATTTCAGCCAGCCATCTTTAGACATTTGGGTCAAATTTCTGGAAATTTGTTACTTGCATTTGACAGAGGAATCATGTATCCTAACCTCTCAGTTTGACCTTTCTAATTGGCATCCATTTGTAATACTTTGCTTTCTGTGGCAATTATCCTTAAGCTAGCACAAGTTGAGTCTATTTTTTGCATTCAATAGGGCATGAATCAGAATATTTTAAAAACTAAGATGTTCACCCAGAAAAACAAACCTACGAGAGAAAGTTTCTTTACATGCATTGCATATTATACTGCTTAGATTTTGAAGATGTTTCAATCTGTTACAACCTTGAAGTAGACTCAGTATTCTGTTCAAATAAATGTATTTTGACCATTGTTTTCTATTCTGTGTGTGAATTTTAAAAATTCAAGCATTATTTTTTCACAAAATGACATGTCCTGCTTTTCCACAGTGATGCAGAACCTTGCCCCTTAAAATAAATAATTAAAAAGCAATTTTATGAATATTATATTCTAGTTTACTAGAATATAATAACCAGCTCAGAAAATGAAGTAGGTAAATCTTTTTATAATTGTTTCAGTAGGTGATTAAAGAGCTTAACAAAGGTTTTCTATTTACCTTACTAAACTAACTTTAGTAGTTTATTATATTTAGTTTATCATATAATAATAGGTAACATTAAACACTTACACTGTAACAAATACTGTTCTAAAAGCATTATATGTATTATCGCATTTAATTCTCAAATAACTTGTAGGAGTAGCTTGAATTCTGCTGTATCCTGCAAAACGTCTTAACAAATCACCTTTACATCCTACGGAAGGGAAAACTGAAATTCTTACACATTGAACCAAATGCAATTTTCATTGAATTTTTTAAAGATCTGTATGTGGAAATCACAAATAGTAAGTTTCAATTGATTGCACTCTTAATTAAAACTTCCTGTATACTTTAAAAACTGGAAAAGTGATATTTCTCCAATTCATTTAATAAGAATTAAAGGGAATAAGGATTATAGGACTAATATTAACGAATAATTTTAAATTGATTTTTAAAAAATGATTTCATGTAACAAAACAGTGTACTACAGAAAAAAACATAAATAACTTTTAGGTGCTGTACATATGAACTAATACAAATATAATCTGTGAGTGGGAAAACTAAACTTATTCCATTTTTAAAATGTTTTAATGCTTCCAAGTAATGAGCATTTTTAGAACAAAACAGAAATCTATTATTTGTGCATTAATTATAAAATGTGTAAGTGGCTTGAAGAAATTTTTAAGATTGCAAAATTAGCCTTCATACCTATAAGTATTCTTTTTGATGCAACAAAAATAGCGGTTGAGAGTTCGTCAAATGGATCAAATAAAACTTTTCCATAAAAGGTTAAAGGTTTTTTCCCCTCATACTTAATAATATGGAAATGTTATATTATATTACTTACATCCAATTTTTTACATCATGAGTTGTTTGTAAAATTAAATAAGATTCTGACCGGCCAAATACATAGAATCACCTTAAACATGTAATTTTAAATGTTATATAACATTTCCATAACACAGTATTCCTGTTTCCTAAGTTAGACCACTTTAAAGAAATAGTGACAATCATGTTCAGAATGCTATTTTCAAATACATTTATCCTTGAGACTTTCTGTACATTCTATTCTATCTTTCAAGTAAATAAAATATTAAAATGATTACTTACAAAAACACATACAATCCTTTTGTTTAAATATACATAAAATTTTATAAAAAGAAAAAAACAGTAACTTCTGGGCAAACTGTCTATTTACCAAGTTGGAAAATCACTTCATTCCATTTAAAAATCTCCATAACACCTTTAACAAATGTAAAGTGGTTTTACTTACACTTGCATGGAGTTTTCCTTTTTTGGACATCGCTAAAAATTTGTTGCTGAAAACTCCTCGTATTCCTACAATCCCCTGAGACACAGCAAATATTTCCAAAATACCTAGGATGACAGAAATCCCAAAATAAAACATGTACTTCTCCATATATCATTTTGAAGAATTTAATTTCTATATAGATTCTTCCCAGTCTTTCAAACAGTACTTAACAACTTTATTTTTCATGGCATTCATTGTGTAGGGGGAAAAAAAGGCTAGTGCTCAAGTGTTCATTTAAAATGATACATTTCAAGATTCAAAAATATAGTTCTATTTCATTAATAATTCTTTATTTTCTTATAAATGATAAGTCACTTTTAGTAAACAACATTTGACAGTGGAATCTTTGCAAGTTCTAAAGGAATTGAAAAGATGTTTTAAAAAATGTTTTTCAAAATAATTCTCATGTGTTGTTTTTCTATCAGAAACAACACACTACTTTTAATGTTGAAGCATATAAAGTCTATACCCAAGACTAGTATAAACCATTGAAAGCCTTAGAAAAACACTACTTATCTACATGAAATAAATCCCTCTTATCAAATCATCATAATTGTAAAAGTATAAAGGAGTATATACCATACTCAATCATTTAGTGAGTAGCTTATTTAAGACTACACATAACAAGATACTGAAAGCATTATAAATAATTTGGGATCATTGGCTAAATGAATTCTTTAATGGATTATGGTTTGAAACACCTTTCATTTTGAATGGCTTTTCTAGAAAAAATTTAATGAGTTGTTTTATTATGTTATTATTTAGGTTTAGTATTTCATACTATGTATTTCTAGGTCACTGTCCCTCTGTCTCCTATAATAGTTTGACAGCCCACAACCACTGGGTCAAGAGAATCACATACCACAGTTCATAGAGTATTTTAAGAAGATGAAACTCATAGATGAAACTCATAGATGAAACTCTGTATATAATTGGAATTCCTGCTTGTTTATCACAAACTCATATGTAGTGTTATATGAACATGAGAAAAACATATTGCTTTTTGTTAACTGCCTACATCAAGTTGCAAAAAAAAAGGACATAATAATATAGTTCAGTAGAACTAAAAAGGGACTTGTCCTAGGAAGAAAGGAAAGAAACAAGGATAGGAGGGAGGGAAAAAAACCTCAACATTTCGATCTGTAGTGTTCTGAGCATATATACTAATTAGAATATCTCAGTAGGACTATGGTGATTAGATAAATTCACCATATTTTCTTGAAATAGTAGTCTTCTCCTGGAGTACTGAAGTACATATAAAATTATCCAATTAACAAAAAAAAGCTATATATTGTATATACAAATACATATATATTCATAATGTGAGCTAATATCTATAATTGTAGCAAATACTTTCTGTTTATTTATTCAACTTAATTTTTTAGAAATACTTCATCAGAAAAATTCATGGGGGAAAAGGAGTAACAGAACTATTGTTTGTGTAATAAGCACTCTTAATCTGAAGCAAATAAATTTCAAAACAACAGCATCTACTGCTTTATTAGTGGATGTTTCTTTAAAAATGAAAAAAAACACTAAAAACTATTAGAAAGGAAATACTTTTGCTTTTAGGAAAAAGCTCCTAAAGAAACTGTTCTCTCATTAATTATTTTCTTCAAAATGTTTCAAAGTGCATCTTACAATAGATTTTGCTATATAAATTATTTGACTGTGATGCATACCCAAAGATTAAGAAGCATTATCATTCTGTCAAATAGAATGTTTTGTATAAAGTTAAATACACTACACGATGTAATATGTTGTAATAATATTAATAAAGCATAAACAACATCTGATATACAGTTATATTTCTATCAAAATTACAGAATGATATTGAAAACAGCATTAATTATTTTAGATATTTGGGAGATGGGGGATGTGATTGTGAATACTGTGTGAATGTGTTAAAACACAAGACAGGGAACATGAGAAATTGTGTAGAGAGAGAGATACAAAAGAGAATATGGAGTTAGTAGAAAAGAAGACTTGGTTGTATGTTTTTCACCAATTTAATCGTGGTTCTACATTTTAATAGGTTTTTATTCTGTTCTCTGGAAAATTATCTGGTTTTATAAATGCAAATCTATTGTGTGTTAGTGAAAAAATAATTAATTTAGCATAAAAGATAAAATTCTCATTAGGTATATGTGTTTGCAGGCTAATATTTAAGAGGTTAAGACAAAAGGGCTCTATAAATATTTGTTTAATGGGAATACTGCTTTGCCTGTGTAAACTACTGGTTTCTGTCAACTAACATATTCTATTTTTAAGAAAGACCCATTTTGACTCATTTAATTTGTTTGCTAATAAGTTTCCTAACTTCATTTTGCATATATATGTTGCATGAAATTTACATTGTAATAAATTTTAAATATAGGAAAGAAGAAATAACATGTGAAAATGTTATTATCTACTACATGGTTTCTTTTTTTAGAAGTTCCGGTCTAAAGATGATATATTTCCTGAGAATGAAAGGTAATATAACTTTAAGAAAATTATATTTAATTGAAAACTTAAATAATATGCTTTTACATATATCATTCTATTTAAAATTATGATGATGCAGGAAAGAGAAAATATGAGATTAGATGAAATAATTGTTTTTTAACATAGGCAACTTAGGTATGATCTATAGCTTAATGTAATTATGGTGTAATATTGGAAACTCTGTTAAGACCATAATTACCAAGGTAATTTCAACAGTAATTTCACAAGGTCATTTTTTTCTAGAACATTGGAGCAGATTCTACAAGCCCCACAATTCAACTTCCTGTCCTCACTTTCAAGAGATCACAGGCCTTTAGATTTTACAATGCTAAATCTCAGTAACTCACTAAAGAATTCTACATAATATTTTAAATTCATGTCACTAAATCATAAATATATATATAAATCTCAAAAAAAATTCTCTAAAACTGATTTATTTTTCAGTTTCAGTAATTTTCTGGCTCTTTTTAGGAGTCATACTAATAAATTTGATGGGAATTTACAATGTAAATTATGTTTACCAAGATGGTATTGCTAAAAAAAATTGTGGAAGGCCAAGTGTGTCTCACAGATCATAGATAGTCAATAAATGTTTGCTAAACTGGATTGTTTCCTTTGACCTCACTGTCTCCTTTTCCTTTTCAGGACACCTCATGTACACCTATATATGGACACATGTTTTAGTATACTCCTGCTGTTTGGCCCTTTCTTGCTTGGGCAGTGGGATAGGGGAGAGGATCAGTGTAAATTAATTCACATTTAAGTGTTAGTGATAATGTGTTATATTTCCTAGGGTGTTCATATTTAAGAGGATAAAAAGGGCAGTGCTTAACAGAAGGAATTACTCTCTCGGTGGAATTTTGGGGTTCTCATGTAGGCTGAAGGAGGCAAAAACTTATATACAAACTTTTTAATCCACTTACTTAGAAGCGTAGGCATGCATTACAAAGTAAGTTTATTTCAGTAAGAAAAAAATGTATTTTTTTTCCTTAGTCCCCTCCAGATTCATTATTTAATTTAATAGGACTCTGATAATGATGGTTGTATAATTTTGCCGACATCTTCCTTTTCCCTCTTTTCTTAGTGAATGAGATATAGAAGGACATAGATATTCCTTGTGTTCAGAAGCCTTGCAACAGCCCATCTGAAAATACTCAAAGAAAATAATTTTAAACTGAAATTTCTCTATTTGTGTTCACTGCAGCAATACTGCATCATTATCAAGTCTGAGTCTTGAAGTATTCAAGTTACCAGGCTTCATTGATTAAATTAGTAACAAATTTTCCACTGGAGATTTCTATATACTATATACAGATTTTGGGAGGCTGTATAAAAGTTGATCTATATGACACCAAAATAGTGAATTTAGATTTTTAAAAATCGGTAAAATTGAGGGTTCAGTTTAGCCAAAATATATGATTAGAATTTTCGTATTTATGTGAACAGTTCAGCTTTGTGTAGCCATAACCTTAAACTTTTGCTCCCTAAATTGACAATTACTTGATTGCCTGTTCTTTAGTGACCCAAGATAAGTCAACAGAAGTACTGTATTGAAACTAAACTTGAAAGCATGTAAATTAAATCAAAGCTTTTGTTTCTATCCTGTGGTTGAATTTCATCATCTCTCCTGTCCATCTTTCTTCATCCTTCCCTAGTGTTGCTCTAAAGAGTTTATGTATGATGAACTTGATTCTTTTTTCTGTCTTTAAAACTTGGGATAACTATTGTATAAGAGAAGCTAAGATTAACTGAAGTGGCATATCTTAACTAAACAAAAAATATGTCTTAAAATATGCATATATTTGTATCTGTTCTCACAAATATTACTGAAAATTATTGAGTTTAAAAAAACCTATTAGAATGCAGTTTCATGGCATGGTTTTGACTTTTCTAAAGTAGCAAACTGACAAAAATTTAAGTTTTCTGTCATTGTTAACTCACACAGTAGAGTTGGGTGAGGCAAAACTCCAGTGTATCCTCTGTAATCCCCTATGGCTCCTGCTTTTTCAGTGTCTCTTGTGAGATTTAGACAAATGTTTTCCAGTATACTCTAACCAACAGTCCCTGACCAATACCTTAATTTACATATGTGTTAAGAAACTGTCAAGTACTGCCTTCAAAGAGGTATGTGATCAGCTACAATAAGCAGGTTTCTGTTTGTCTTTCACAGCTACTTAAGGGCAGAAATTCACTTTAAAACTCCAAATTACATGCTTTCCTACTAAGCAGAACATATTGCATAAGTTCTTTATCCGTCAATTGTAGTGAAATTTTATGAAGTTGCATTTATATGCCAGATATCACAAAGCAGAAAATCACACACACACAAAAAAAAATCCCCCAACCAGAAGTAACCAAAATATCAACCTTGGTGTGGTAGGTATTCTATATGGGGCACATGAATGAATGAAAAAGTTGAGTGATCAAAAGCCATATGGAAGATTCCAACTAAATTCTGAAAGTCTATTGTAAACTGGAACTAATTAGGAAAGTGTTAGTTAAATAGGGAAGTTTTATTTAGTTTTTTTTTTAATTTATTTACTGTTTAGTAACCATCCCTAATCTTCTGTAGATACCTTTCAAAGTGGATTTTAAAATAGTACCTTGGAAATAACATATTGGTCAATGTCTTCTTTAGCTAATGTATTCTTTCATTTATCTGTTCTCAATTTTCTTTCCTGTGCCTTTCTACAACTTCGTTTCTAGCAAGGCCTAAGAGGGCAAAAATCTTTGTGTCTTGTGGTTTCTTCCAAGAGAAGAGAGTGAATATATTGGGAGTGGTTCTGGTTTTCACAGATTCCTAACACATCCAAAACCCACCCAAGACACGTCCTTTTACCCTGCTGGGATCCCATCTTCTGCTTGCTGCATGCTAACTTAGGGTTAGCAGAGAACACAAAGTCAGAACTGGGAGCACAGAGGTTATCGTCTGCTGGTGCTGGTTTCCTGGATAAACTACAAGAAGAACAAACTAGAAAAGGTTTTCATGCAAGAGAATGGAGGAAAGATCGTTACTAGTGGGGATGAGCTCTGACGCCTGTTGGAGTGGAGTTGGTGGGGGCAAGATGAGAAGGACAGGTGAAAATACCAAAATAGATGTAACTTGCCAGCCTCTGAAACCTTGGAAAACTCCCTATCATCTTAATAGACTTTGCCCTTTATCACCAAAGGTGATGATTGTTTGAAAAGAGTGAAATGAACCTTCAAACACAGAAAACCCCTAGGTTCGGTACCACCTCACCACGACAACATAGCCAGCCAGAGTGGCAAATCTCAAAAGACTAATCAGCGTCAGAGAGCAGGCGTGGACCCGCTCCTACCCTTAGGGGGTGAACTGCCAGGTCTTCCAGCCACCTGCCCGCCTCCTACCCCTCCCTCCCCACCTCAAGCCCTACGTTTGCACCTCCGACCCCGCTCAGGAGGAGGCGAAAGCCTTGGCAGACCTAATGTGCTACACAAGCTCCTCCGGAGTTGGGTGAGAAGCCCAATTAGTTTGAGATGAAACCAGTTAAGTACCCCTGGGAGCTGGCAGGCTGTCACTCAAAAGCCAAGCCGATGACCGTGAGCTAAGCGATCTGCTGGCCATGTTTGCGCTGGCTGTCTTTGAGGCCTGGGCCGGGGTTCTTGAGGATTAACCACAGGCAGAGTGGTCTGGCCCAGCGGAGGAAAAGCCCCGCAGAGATCTCTCCAGCACGGCACACAACCCCAAAATACTTCTCCTCTAGGCTGCCTAGAGGCAGTGACAGGAATCAGAGGAGCGGCAGTGATGGTCTTAAACTCAAGGTGATAGGGAAGAGGAGGTGAGACAGGAGGGAAAGAGAGCTAAAGAGAAAACTCACAAAAATGTTGACGTGGCTTTTAAAAAAAAACCTACACAGTTTGCACCTGTACCGAATTGAACCTTCTCTGAGTTTCTTTTGAAATAAAGAGCTTTCTCCTAATTGTCCTTGGGAATCAAAGTAGCATGTGAGATTTGATTCTTAAAATAAGTAACTTCAGCTATGGGCAAGGAAGAGGGATGCACTTTGATGCCTTAAGGAAAAATGCCTAGTATACGGAAGCAGAAGGGAAAAACTAAACGAGGAGAAAGATTTTTGTTTTTTCTCTAGGCACAGGCTGGAGGTTCTTCTTTGGGACCAGGGCAAACTGGAAACAAGCTACCTGTCTGCGCACCAGCCTCCGGGGAGCCTAAGCCTCAGGAATCGCCTTTCCTCACACCCACGAGAGGGGTGTGTGTGTGTGTGCGCGCGCGCCATGTGTAAGCATCTCCAACCAAGCCGCGCGGCTGTTTCGAGAGCCAGCTAGGTCTCAGAAGGTGCGCCTGTGGCCCGGGGAATAACCAGCTGTCTCTTCCGAGTCTCCCGCCGCCCGCTTAGGACAGGTTTTGCAGGAGAGCGAGCAACTTACTTAACATATTGGCTTCGTGGGAGCCGTTGACTTTGCCATCCGGGTAGATCTGCAGATGGAAACCAATGCCCACTCTGCAGTAGAGGCTGCCGGTCCGGCGCCCCGAGGGGCTCCACTGGAAAGGGCTGTGCTCCAGACCGCTGCCTTGGCTGCCGGGAGAAGCCGCTGGGGAAGAGGAAGCGGAGGAAGAGGAGGAAGACGTCGTCGTGCTGCTCCGCCTGCCACTGGCGCCCCTCGGGTTCCTATCAGTGGCAGCGGGTCTGGGTTGCCCTTTGGGGGCTAGGCGCTTCTCCCCGTGAACCCAGGCGCTGAGGATCAGGTGGCTGAGGAAGAGGAGGAGGAGGAAGGACAAGCTCATTCTTCCAGCCGCCGGCGTCCCAAGTGCATCTTGTAGGGCCGGCTCTGGGCTCTGTAGCCCCTGCGCGGCTGCGTGGCTCTGGCGCTGCCCCCCTCGCCGCACTGGGTGGACATAGCCTCGGGGAAGAGAGAGGGAGAGGGGGGGAGAGAGAGAGAGAGGCCACCCGTACGGATCTCGGCGCTGGCACGGGGATATTTATAACGCCAGTGATCTCACTGCTTGATGCACGCCTGCGAAGCTCCCCCTCACCCGCCGCTTTGTGTACTCTCTGGCCGTGCTGGGAGGGAGCCTCGCGGTCCCGGGGGCGGGGGGTGTGGAGGAGGGAGGAGATGGGAGAGAGTGAGTGGGAGGAGAAGCCGGGCGGAGAGGAGCTGCACCCCGACTCTGGGCACGCGCACACCAAGGCCACTCACCCCGGCAGTTCTCACGCGGCCCTCGACCGCCCTCCGACTAGAGCCAACGCTGCACGGAATTCAGCTCCCCGCGAGCAGTCGAGTTCCCCGGGGCCACGACGGGAATGGGGGTTTAAACGTGGACGTGAGTTCTGGTACTCCCCCACCTCTGCCGCACGCTTGCGTCCCAGCAACGCACTCTTGCCAACATAGGACCCAATTCTGAGGTTCCCTTCCCTTTGCCAGGAGTCTCGTAGTCACAACCCTGCTCTGGGAATCCCTCGGGAAACTGCGCCCCGCCTAGAATCCCACCGCTTCAAGTGCTTGCGGCGGAGACCCAAACAAGCATTCGTAGCCCAACTTGGGAAGGCTCTGGTGGTGTGCAGCTCGGGGAGAAGGCTGCTGTTGTCGCTGATGTATGGAAGACCTAAGGAATTCGGTTTACTCCTTGTTTAGAGAACCACCCTAAGCCATTGCGCCACTACTAGAACTGCTTTCCTGTTGGAAACTCTTGGCCGCTCTAACCACTATGCTGAAATTATTTTTCCTTTTGGGAAGCTCGGTCTGGGTCCCGGAGGGTGAGCTCACATGCACAACCGCGCTCAGAGCAGCTCGAGAGAGGCAGGGTCTGGGCACCAGCATACGTAACTGTCCAGTTGTTCTCTCTTGCCCCAGGATCCCTTTGGCAAGAAGGATTAGCTAACGGCTCGCTTCAGTTTACTGAGAGCTGCCACTGACTTAAGGGCCGACCCCAATGAGTGATTAATGATGCGTGCGCTGGATTTCAGGAAACCTGACAACTGAGAATTTCCGTGTATGCAATGCCTCTACTGTCATTTATCTGAGAAATATACCTGATTTGCATTCTTCGAATATTTTTGTCTGAAAACATATTTGAAGCTTTAAACTATCCTCTGATACATTATTCACTGGTCATTTTAATGAAAGGGCTGTGATTGTTACTGATAATGTTAATCCACATAAGCCAAGGTTGATGTTAAGATATGGCCTTATCCATTACTGAGTACCCAGTTAAGGAGTCCTATCTCAATAATGAAAAGTATATAAAAGACCTGTGGATTTTTTTCAGGATTAGAAATCTTCCATGGCTAGAATACTTAACATCAAGGCAGCTGTAAAACAAAGTCACCTGGACAACTTAGTGAAGCTACTGTGGGGAGGAAAGGGCACACACATTGCACATAAATGTGTGTAGGCTAGGCACAATGCCCCTGACACTCTATATAAGATGCTGTCCTGGGCTGGACACCACTTCTCTTTATGCTGTTCTAGGCTCAGGCTCTATGCTTCTGGCTTAAACAGCATGGGTGGACAATTCCTTTGATTCCCTACAGGGCAATCCTGAAAATGGACATTGAGAACAGGCATGTAGTCCCTCAGAATGGTCCATCTGACCGAAGTTGCCTCTTTCTGGAGGTGATCATTGTGGGATGCCCAGCCAGGCACTACTCCTTCTACAGGTGATACTCTTGGGTCTGTGACAAAGCTGAAAGCATTTAAGTCACAGTGACGCTGCTGGATGCCATCAGCACGCTCCCCTGCGTGTCACAAAGTTTACCACCCATGCTTCAAGTAGCAAATATTTTCCAGAGCAAATCCACTTGCTTCTTTCTCCCCCTCCTCTTCCCAAAAAATCTGCTGAAAGAGCAGGAGGGTGGCTTCAGTCCCACTATCCCTCCTTTCCCCCAAACCCAGGAAGCTAAGACCACTCTGGGACTGACCTTCTTCTAGATGCTGAGATTTGGCCTCTTGTCTTCTCTTCTTGCAGCTTCTCAAGTCCCACCCCCACTGAAACAACCATTCTTGTATCCCTCTCTTCCTTGGCAAGGTTCCAGATGGGGATCAAACTTTTGTCTAGGGAGACCTAAGAAGGCCAAGACACCTGCTTGGGTTTTAGCCCACCTCAACCTGGAAGGAGGTGAGGTGCACTCTGACCTCCTCTGAGGTCCAAGAATGAGACTTTAAAAAGAGCCGAGCATTCACTAAGAAGAGAGAGGTGACCAGATTTTGTGGTCAGTGGCTGAGTTTGGCAAACCAGACCCCAGGTTCTTTCTCAGTGCTATTTGATTGGGGGCGAGCATGGTGGAGATGGTGAGCGTGCTTCGAACCCAGTGGGCATGGTGTGCCTAAGTAAGTAGGGTGGACTCCACAAAACGTTTAAAATTTATAACAATAAGATGGACCATGTATTTGGGTCATTCAAAAAAAAAAAAGCTGCAAAAGCTGATTAGTGAAAGAAGACAAAGAACACTGCCCCCGTTCCGTGCGCTGAGCTGCCAAACCCCCTCTCTCCATAGCTCAGCAGAGAGGGGAGCAGGTCGTCCTCCGCTCCGGACTGAGCCCGCGCCGCTCCGCGCCCTGCCTAACCCGCCGCGCAGCCGATGTCTGCTGAGTTTGTAGTCACCTTAAGTCTGAGATCGGAAAATTTTCATCACGGTCTCGCCTACCCCGGACTCTACTCCCTACTCCGATACACTCCACTCGAAAGAGAGTGCAAGCCTGTACCATTGTTTCTGTGGTTACTTTCCGGATCATCAAACCCCCTTGCTGCAGACGCTCCCGCGGTTCCTTCACTAACTGCCAGGTTTGCTCAAGGTCGCCGGGGCGGACGCCCCGGGCCCGCGCGCTGGCTCTTCTTAATTCCCGCGCTCTCACCCAGGAAGTAGGGTCGGAGAGAAGATGCTTGCGCCTGGCTACCTGCAGAGATAAAGCGAACAGTCCCCGGAGACGAGTTTCCACCCATCCTCACCCGACAGGGGACCGAAAAACTACAGCAGGTTAATGGGGGGGTCCCACCGGCCTCCGAGTGCGCGTGCGTCAGTCTGGCCCCCCAACCTCCGGGTTTACCTTTCGAATTCCGCACTCGTGCTCTGTAGCTCCGCCGTCTCAGGCTTAGCTGTTCTAGCCCCAGCAGCGGAGCCTTCTTTCTGGGCTTCCCCTGGTACTGTGTGGGAAACCGGGAGGTGAAATTCTCTCACGTCTTCTGTAGCTATAAGCGATGATCCAGTCACTAACGACAGGAAACCAGGATATAACCACCTGTAACTTAAAGCTATCACCCAGAAGCTTAAGGAGAGAGAGATCAGGGCAAGGAAGTCAATGCCCAAACTTCCCTTCACAAGCTCACTATTTACAACATTCTTCCGATTGTAAACAGAGACCAGAATTCCCTAAGGCCCTCTCTCTGGAGGAAGGCCAGCGCCTCATCCATTGTATGGTTCGTGCTGGGACTAAGGGAAGGCTAAAAGATGGGTAGTGGGGCAGGGTTAGCAACGCTGGGTAGAGCGAGCCAGAGTCCTGAGAGGCTCTCCAGGGCGTGAACCGAGCTGCCGCCTGGCCAGCGGACCTTGTACAGGCTTTTGTTCAGAAAGCCTTAGCACCCAGTCTTGGCTCCTGGAGGTGCCCCCACTCCATAAGGTTTGCCTGTTTTGAGATTGGTTACAGTGGAACCCTAGGACACATTTCCCTTGTTTGATCCGAGAGACAAAAGCCCAGGGTATCAGGATGTTTTCCTAAGTGAGTTACTTGGACATAGCCCTAAAGGACCCTGTGACTCTCCCTCTCCATTTCTGTCACCCTTCCATGCACTCAGAGGCATTATCAGTAGCAGTAGCACTTTTTCCTAACCAGATCCCTGGTGACCCCACAGTGACTTCTAGTTCCTTATAATTTTTAATGGAGACTCCGTTGTATTGTGGGAGGAGTCAGCAGCCACTCTGCTGGGGCCTTAGGTCCATGTTGGTCTTGCCAGGACTCTTCCCTCCAGGCTTGGCTTCTCACCAGCCAAGTTGGCAGCAACTACACAACAAAGAGCCTGTGGCCAACAGAGCACTGAGCCGGCTGTGCAGGGCAGGAAGGGGCTGTGTGAGAAGGCAACAAAGAGAGAACATGCAGGGTAATGTTGGTAATTAAAAATTCCGCAGGTCCTGAAGTTAGATGTCCTTCTCCAGGGTTTGTTACTTCCCTCAGAGGAGGCAATTGTTTTGAAATTGCCATAGACAGCTGGTCTTCTCTATATCTACAGAGGTTAGTAGAAAGAGGTCTTTCGTAATCTGAAATGACTCAATGAAATCAGTTACTTTCTCTAAAAAAAAAATAAATCAAAGCTCAACTAAGTTCAACTCTGGTTCTTTCTAACTAACCTGAGGACTGCTTTTGTTTTAGTTTCTGGCAAATCATGCACTGAGTCCCAAATACTATAAATTCCCAGTCTCAGCATGCAGGGAATTCAAAAGTGCAGGGAAATAACTGCTCTTACATCATAGAAGACTCTTCTCCTGTCTACGGCCAGCCCTAGAAAATGGATGATGCAGTTTTCCATGCTTGTTACACATGAGTGCAAAGTCACTTTCGAAGATCATGCCACCATTCCTTCCCCAAAGCAGAGCTCACTTTCCCTCTGTAACAGGTTCGATTTCTGGCACAATCTATATCTAATAATGTCTAGAAAGGTCATTCTAAGCATATGTGGAGAGGTGTGGTGCTTCTAGTCTTAATTCCCTGTTAAAAGTGTATCAGGTGGCTTGAAGACAAGTGGGGAATCAGAAACATTTCTTACATGAAAGAAAAGAGGTTGAATTAGAATTGCTGCTGTTGGAATAGTTCTATCAGTCTGAACATTTGGTTTGTAACCAGAGAGATGGGCCATAGGCAAATGGGCACTCATTCAAGACAAATGATGGGAGCAGGTAGAGATAAAGGAAGCACAGTAAGTATCCTCTTCTAGGATGACTTTTTTTGTGTGCCAAATGAGTGGGGTGGATGAGAACCCAGTGAGACCAAGCCTGGTACCAGTGATAAATAGATAGGAAGCTGCTGAAACCAGGGGTACCTAGGATATCCATTCAGTAGTCCAGTCAAAGGCCATTTGCTCAGAAAGTAATTTGATCAAAGCTCATTTCACAGACTAAGTCTGAGAGCCAGTCCACATAGACTATGTTTTTCCCCCCCATAATAAGGTGCTTATTTTTCTTCAGTGTTAAAGGGTAGGTCAGGGGACCAAAGTTGTAGTTAATAACTGTTGGCAGAGAAGTACACAGAATTTTAAAGATATCTTCAATAATAGCAAATGGATGTTTTGCTTTGGTTTGATTTTTTTCTGAGAAAAGTATAGGCATCAGAGTATAGAAAAATAAGCATTGCATACTTTTTCAAAAATTGGGAATTTTCTGGAGTCCAAAAAGTGATCTTATCTGAAAGCTGTTTTTTTTTTTAAAAAGAAGCAGCATCCCATTCCTGTGTCCTTTGGAAGGAGAAGAAGTACTTTTTCCTTTTTTCTTTTTACATTACAAAATTGCTAGCTCAAAAACCCTGGGCCATTCTTTTGGTAATCACCATATAAAAGCATTTGATAATCAAGGTAACAGCTAGACTTAAACTCCCACAATGACTCCCTGCTCAGCTCCAATGTAAACATATACAAAAGAGATTTAAAATGGAGCAGAGGGACCTAATGTAAAATTTATTTTGAATATTGTGATCACATTTATATAATATGAAAATCTTACTAATAAAGTCCATGACATCTATTTGTGTCCTGCCCTGGGCCCTTACCAGATCAGAGCTGTGAATGATTCCTTAGCTCCTGGGGGGTAAGAGGGGAGGGGATGAGTGGCATATTCATGTTCACAGATTTTTAAAAAAAGAATTCACCTTATTCAAACCACTCCACTCTCTGCCTTATTTCTGAAGCTGCTGCAGGATCTTTAAGGGTGGGATTGAGTAGCACATACCGTATTACTACCAAGACTTCTCTTGGTTGCACACGAGGCAATATTTGTGCTGAGAGCCAGATTGACACACAGTAGAAATCAGGGCAGTAGTGAGGGTCACCACAAACATATTTTGATTATTGCTCACTTTTCTTATGGGTATACATGGTCTCGATATAAATCACAAGCTCCTCAAAGGCGGTCTCCTTTTAGGATTCACTGCTGTGTAATCCTCCAAATGCTCAATAATGTAAATCCTAAATGAAGATTCTTATGAGAAATGGTTTCAAAAGATGGCTTAATAATCAGTTCCATTTCTCCCCCAAAGAAGCGAGAATTTGAGCATTTAAAAGTACATTATATTGTTGGGTGATTTTGAGTCTTTCATTTCCTTTATCCAAAGGACCAAGGATTTGGGGGAATGGCAGTGTATGTATGTGTTCTTATCATTTGAATTACCATAGCTCTTAATTACAGTAATCATTTTCACAAATGGGCTTTGTTTTCCACCCTGGCTCCTTGGCTTTTGGCAGGCTACACCAGGCCACCACCTGTTGTCTGATTATACAGAGGAACACCTGTCAGTGGAGTCACTAAGTACTAACATAGGAGCTGTCATCTGGGGTCTTGGGAACCTTTGCTATACTCAGAAGAAAGGAAAGAGCACCTGCTTAATGCCCAAAAGGGCTGAATGATAGCTTATTGATTTCTGACAGAAGATGTCAATGAATCTGTTCCTCTTCCTTTGCCAACTCCTGAGAAGTGCCGCCTGGGGCCACAACATCTGTTAATGAGTGAATGACTGTGGTCAGATTCGAAGAAAATTCCTTTTATAAGGAGACTGTAGTCCAACAGATATTATGGCTTTGAGGCATCAAACTCCAAATGGCTGTTATGGATGAATATCCAGTTGATAAGCGTGGAGGAAGGGAAACAAGAAGAAAAGAGAAAGAATGCAAAGAAATGTTGGGAGCATGAAAAATGTGATGGGAGATTTCCTCCATATGATAATCTCCTTCAGAAAATCACCATTTTGGGTGCAACAGTGGTACCGGGTTGGTTCTATGCAGTTCAATAGACATCACTGGAAGAATTCAGTATCAATTCCTGAAATAAGCAATCATTCTTTGACAGTTTAGATGTTTAGCTATGGCTTATATTCATACATGGAGAAGTAAAAGAACTAGTCTGGGAAGGAGAGAGAGGAGATAAAAAGCTTACATTTTTCAAAGATTGATTTTAGCACCAATATTTATTTTTAAATTTCCTAACCTCTTGTTCCCTATGCTTAAGATCTATAGAAATCCAGACTGGCTCAGAAATGTCTGGAACCTGCCTCATCCCGTGAAAGATTACCCGTAGAGCTCGATATTACAAGGATGGGGCCATCAAGCCTTTCCATTTGTATGTCTGTGCAGCTGGAATTGTTCTCCAGGATACTCGGTGGGAGTTGCTGCCAGCTTGAATTCCTCCTCCAGATGGACTTTGCTTCCCTCTACTGACCCATTGTCTCTCACAAAACCACTCTCCTTTGCTTACATAAAAAATTTTCCAAGAATTGGGAGTTCTTTTGGCAGTAGGTACAAAGAGAGTAAATGAAACTGGGTGAATAAAACTGTAGGTAGGAAAGAGAATAGACAGGAGAAATTACGAGGCGTTCTAATCTGGGTTCATTCTTAATCTTTCTCTTTCCTGCGCCCATTATGCGCAGTGCATCAGGTGTGCCTTTGGACTTTATCTTCTAAATATCTGCAAAATCCAAACACCATCTCCATTGCAACCACCCAGGTCTAAACCATCCTCGCCTCCTATATGAACGACTGGGCTCCCTGCTTTTGGCCTTGCCACCTTACAATTTATTTGTAATGCAGCCCAGTCATCTTTTTAAAGCTAGAAGTCTTAAAATTACCAATCGCATCTCATTTTACAACTAAACTCCTCTCAGTAGCCTTCAAGCCCCTGCCTGCTCCCTGGGCTCACTCCATTCAAGCCACACTGACTTCCTGGCAGTTCCTGAAACTCAGCAAGACACACGGTCACCTTCTGACATTCCCAAAGTTCATGTCCTCTATTTGGACAGTTCCTCACCAGTATATTTGTCTGGGTAGCTCTTCCATCTCCTTCAAGGCTTGATTCATATGTTTCATTCTCAAATGCGACCTAACCCCCTTATATAAAACTACACCCTCTACATACTCTCTAACACCCATGCTGCTTTTCTATTTTGTTTTTTCCACAGCTGTTATTTATTTAATAAATAGATACATAGCCTTCCTGTGAGCCAGGAATTCTTTCCAAGTATTAATTCATCTAATTAATTCATTTAATGCACGTAGTGGACCTTATGGAGTAGGCATTATTATCTTGTCTAATTTATTTGTCATAAGAAAACAGAGAGGGTGAGTAACTTACCCAAGTCACACAACTAGGAAGTGGTAGAGCTAAGGTTTAACTCAGTCTTATTCTAGGAGCAATGCTCTTAAAACCATGTTTGCTGTACTTGTCACTTTCTGACATACTATAGGGTATACTTCTGTATTGTGTTTATTGTCTGTTTCACCCTACTAGCACATAAGCTCCGTGAACACAAGGACTTTCTTCTATTCACAAATACTTACCAAACACCTAGAATTATGCTTGACATATTGTGAGTACCCAATAAATATTCATTGAATGAATAAATGAACTTGATGATTGAGTCTGATCCCCAGTTTGAGATGCATTATTTCAGCCTATTACCACAACACCCACTTCTCAGGCACCTCCATTTGTCCTCTATAAGACTTGATGTAAAGTAGAACAAGGAGAAACAGCATTCTAGCTCAGATATTTTATTTCACCCTATAATTGTTGAATGAGTAAAATTACCTCAGAGATCTTCTGTTATGTCCCTCTGATCTTTTTTCACCGTAAGTTTCCTTTCCAACTCTGCCCACCCATTTCCGTTCTATATTTGGAGTGGGTAGATGTGAGAGGAAACAATAAGGAAAGGAGGAGTAGGAGGTTTCCTCTTGTTCTTACATACATACTAAACACGAGTTACCATTTAAACCTTATTTCCCGTAAGAGTTTTTGTAGTAATGACAACACACAGACAGAAAGTGGGGACCATGTGACAGAAATGCAGCTGATTCTTTGTGGTGCCCACATTTGAAAACAGAACAAAGCAAACCTCGTACATCCAGATTTCTTAAAATCCCAGCACAGCAGTAGAAGCCTGCAGTGCTTCAAAACTTAGCTTATTTTGTAAAGACAGCAGGGGGAGCAGTGGAAAAGAGCCCCTAATGAAAAACAATGTATCTGAATTCTAAGTCTGCAGCTCACCTCCACAACAGAGTAATTGTGTAGCTTTTGTCAAACCCTAAAGCCTCATTTTCATTCTCTGTAAAAGTGGGGGTAATAATTTCTGTTCTCAAGTCTTTTGTTAAGAACGCAGGTATGACTATAAATGTAAAATTGTTACACAAATTTAATTTATAATTGAAATGATGTAATTATAAAAATTATTTGTTAAATTTGTCAAAATAATGTACTCCCTTAATACACACAAAACAAGGTCTGACTAATGCATGCGTATGAAAATATTTTAAACAGTTCATCTTGCCTTTGGAGAAATGCAGATAGTAAAATAAAGAAAATTAATGCTCTTGTATATCATGATTTGTGGCAGAAGAGCTTGCTGCAGTAGCTTTTTACAAGGTTGGATTATGATTCTCTATAGGTATTTCAGCAGCTGAAAGACAATTCCAGTGAACATTTGTGAGTTAGAGAATGAGTAAGATTTCTGTGTTTTATTCTGAAGAATGCTAAAAGAAAGGAAGATAAAGTAAAAAAGACCATCTGAGTTTTCAATTGTCTTCTTTAAAGAGTGGTCCTCTTTATGGCCAGGACAGCATAAAAGCAACAAGAATCACTGGTGTGTCATTTTTTTCCAGCAGCAGTTTACTGAGTGTGAGGATCTTTCTAGGTAATTTGTGCACCCTTAAAAGGAAGAGATTTCACTTCAGATTTCCACATCCGCACACCCTCTATGCCTAGCTGCCACCCTCATGCTGTGGTAGTTAAAGCCGTATGTTTTAAAATCAAATAATCTCACATTCACTGAGATGAATAACTTAACAGTGACTGAGGTGCTAGAGATCAGTTAGAACAAACTCTAACCCATTTCCATCTCAGTTTTCCATTAGTAAAACCGAGGTACAAACTTGTCAGCTTCAAGAGTTTTCCTCATATGTGATTAATTTTTAAAGTGTTGAAAAAGTATTTTAGGACCTCTTAGTGCATTATGTTTCATATGTAATATGCTTTGATTTGTTTAGAGAAAGATGAGCAACAGATAGTAAGAATGTTTAATATAGCACAGCACTGTAGTGAAGGTTTTTGCACATGTCTAAGATTAAAAATTTTAAAGGTTATTTATTGTGTTTTAAGGAAAAAGAAAAAATTCATAAAGGAATTGTCAATTTCAACAGCAAAGATCACTGTTAGTTTGTTACCAGTGTAAAGCATTTGGAAACATTTGAAATTGTTATTTTAAAAAACCTTTGTATTGATGAATGAGGAGGTGGGAAAAATTGTGCTTTCCACTGCAATTGTTTCACAACTAATGTATTGTCATGGAAAGCAAAATTGTTAACAAAGAAAAACTCTGGGGCTCTGGTTATGGATTCTTAAAGGGAATCACTGGAAACTACCTTCTGTGTAAATGCTGGAAACCAAGAAGTACTGAGACTGTAATACAAATTTACACAAGATGAAGGCATTGAACAGAAAAAAATCAGCATATACCTAAACATCAGCATTAAAAGCTGTTTGGGTGAATTATTCAGCTTTACTCATCTTCTCCACAAGCACACCTGACCTTGGCACATAAAACCATCCATTCTTTACTACAGGCGCAATGTTCAGACCACTTCTTAACTCTGCAATGTGGAGCAAGTTTCTTAACTTCTCTTGTTCTCATTTTTCCTTATACTAATATGGAGACAGTAATAACCTCTGCCTCTGCAGCCTGCTTTGATCATTATTGTGAAAACTACGGAGCTAATTTATGTAAATAAAGCAGTGTTCTCTTTTCCTGGCACATTGGGTGCTTCAATACTGTTCATCATCAAAATACCATCCCTCTTTTTCCCCTCACAGAGTTGGGAGAAAATCATTTTGGAGAAGAGGGTGATAAACATTTTGGTGCAAGTCAACAAATGCATCAAAATGGGACTTCCTTTTCTAAGTCAGATTTCTTCAGTTCTGTGAAAGGTAAAGGAAATTATATTTAACCTAAGAGGTAAAAATCATGGGGGATTCCTTTATCATAAATAGCAGAGATAATGTCATCACATGACACACAGAAGTGAGAGCCCTCGGGTTTAACAACAGTGGTACACAAGTTCTTCAGGCTATGAAGTAATGATCTCTCATGTCGTCCCATTACTAGAATGATGACAGTCAGGCACCTATATCCTGTGTTCTACCAGTGATTGTAGCCATATCTCTTCTAGATAACAAAGACACCTGTCATGTAATACCAGAATAAAGCTTTCAAATGACACTCCATTTGTCAGAGCAGTATGTTATGAAACACATTTTTCTTCTAGAGATTTTCCTAGCCTGTCTACATATTAAAGCTGTATCAAAGAATCCTTCTTGTGTTAGAAATGTAAAATACTCAGACAATAAAAACAAGAACAAACATTCCATTTGCAAGGGGAAGGTCAGAGTTTCTGGGAAGCACACATAATCCTGTGCACACTTAGCTGTTACTTGTTGTTTTCAACATGAAGCCCAAGGAGCAACTCGATACTAAGTATAGTCAATGCTACACTTAATTTAGATTTTGTTTTATTTCTTTCAAAAACTTACATACAGTAAAATTAATTATTTGGTATGTACTGATCTAAATCTTGACAAATGCATTGACATGTAACCATCAACACAATCAAGATCTTACTTTGGTTTTAATTTTAATCTGGCCATAAGGTAGATGTAATATAATATAAATGACAAATATAAGTGGTTCAGTTCTATCAGTGGAAAACATGAAGAATGGGAGAAATGCTAGAGGAAGTTCATGTGTTTTTAAAGTATACCTACTTAAGCCACAATTGTGTCTATACAGCTTTTTTTCCTACACCCAGCCTTATAGTCTAATGCCTCCCACCCAGCCTCAGCTAAAAAAGTAGTTGAGTGAATGATTGGTCCTGCTACTCTTTCCAAAACTAGTATTTGTTCCAACATACTTTTTTCAGACACTAGGTTGAAATAAACCTAATTCTTTCATCAAATTCATAACTACACTGTACCAACCATCCTCTAATGGTTAGATAAAAGCTGTGTGTACAACTGAAATCAGCAGCATGATTTATAAAGTATATAAATGAAGTTAAATGTGGAAGCTTTTTATATGAACTTGTTTCCAACCAACAAATGACAGAAGACCCACCACCAGTCTTATTCTTCCTGGGCTTAGAGTCCATGCTTAGCCACACTTTTTAGTCGCTTTCACTGGGCAACAAGCTCTAAGCTAAACTGGTCCACAAAGGTTGATCTGGGCTCAAATACCAGCAAGAAAGGTAATCTAGATGCTAGCAAAGGTTACTTTCACTTTGCTTTACTACAGATCCAGCAATCAAGTAGAGTAAAGGTTGCACACCATCGAAGTTTATAAGGAGTGTATGTGATTGATCATTTCTTCTTAGTTCCTTGGGCTAATGTGTGCAAAGTGTATTGGCTTGTTTAGTCTTTTAAAGAAGCAACTAGTAAGAGGAGCCAAAAAGCCATAAGCCTTCTGCCTTTCATTCTTTTAGGTTGGGGGAACAGGCTGCACCAGCCGCCGCCAAGATCCTATCAAGTAGGAATTCTTGTTACTTCACAAGAAAGTGTTCCAAGTTCTCTTTCTTATGCCATCATTGGATATAGAGCAGTCCATCCTCGTCCTACCATGACCTCCATGAGAGCAGGAACTGTGTCTATTTGGGTCACTGTTTGAATACTCATTCCCTAACATGACGCCTACAGCTGACGAGAAAATACTTATTGCATTAGTGAAGAGATAAAAGAGTGAATGAATGAATGGAGTCTGGTTCTGGCTCTGCCACTGACTGGCCATGTGGTTCTCCATGTATCAGACTTTCCTCAGCCGTAAGATGTAAAACCTGTCAAAGTGATTAATCACTAGAATTCTATTCAAAACAAGACAAGTATAAACTGGATCAAGAAGAAAAAAACGCCTATCTCTGCTCTTAATTTCAGGCTTTGCTGACCACTTTGCAGAGTATTTCAATTAAACAAATTAAATGACAGAAACAGTGTTTTGTTGCCCTGGCAATACTGATTATGGCTCTCACTTAAACTGCATGGACCTTCATTTCTTATATATAAACACAGGGAAGAATGAGAGCATTTCTGACTTTTCTAATCACCATTATTTAATTATTCTGGTGTCTCTTATATGTTTTGTTTGTTTAAAGTATGTTTTCTTGTGTGTGAAAATCCTTGAATTAAAGTCTTTTAAATAAGCCTAATTTCTAATGATTCTCTTTAAACAGGTCAAATTAACAAGTCCTCTGAACTTCATGATGAGGATAATATTGTGGGGAAATAGTTATTTCTGAAAAAGACAATAGAGACTAGGTATTAAACTGGAAGAAACAAACACGAGGGGAAATGATATCCCAGGAGTTGGGGCTCATTGAGCTTGCAGAAGGATTAGGATAAGGAAACATGATCGGAACATTCTTGCCGGAAGAAGAAGAGTGCTCTAACTTGCAAGAATGAATTAATCACCATTTAATCTCCCAAACTTTTCCTTTTTTGTTCCCTTTGAAACAACAATTTTGATCCAACCAGAGCAATTTTACTTCTCCCAGGATATGAACAGCTTGCATTTCTGCAAGGATTTCTTTTAGCCTTTGGAAAAGTGCCAAAGATCCAGGATTTCTCCAGATTTCAACCATATTTCTGACACTGTGCATCCAATAAGATATGACACATGGACATAATGGCTTCCTATAGGTATTTTTAGAAAGGAAGGAAATAAAACTCACTTCTTTGTTACAAAAGTAAACTTCTCAGACTGACAAGACCAGGTAGGATAAAAAAAAACCTTTTATATTTTTCTACCTTCTTTTTAGTAGACACTATTTTGCATTTGATGAAATAAAAGCACAGAGAAGGTAGAGAACAAGCCCTTATACAAAGCACTTAGATTGAGGGAAAAAAAAATAGATGTGGAGGAGGAGCCAAGATGGCGGTGTGAGTAGAGCAATGGAAATCTCCTCCCAAAACCATATATATTTTTGAAAATACAGCAAATACAACTATCCCTAAAAAAGAGACTAGAAGATACAGGACAAAAGCCAGGCTACATCCACACCGGCAAGAACCCAGTGCCTCATGAAGGGGGTAAGATACAAGCCGCAGCCCAGTGGAACCCGAGCCCTGCTCACCCCAGCTCCCTGCAGGGGGAGAGAAGTTGGAGCAGGGAGGGAGAGGGAGCCCAGGACTGCTGAACACCCAGCCCTAGCCATACACACCAGAGCGCAGACACAGTGCATGGTGAGCTGGATATTAGGGAAATGGGACAGTAAGACTTGTGAGCGGGTCCCCGCATCCAGCACCCCTGGGACAAATAAAAGTGAGTGCTTTTTGAAAGTCTTAAAGGGACAGGGACCCCACAGCTAGACGGAAACATCCCAGGACACTTAGCCCAGCAGCTGGGAATCCCGGGGAAATCCGGGCACCCTAACCCCTGGGCGACAGCATTGCTCGGAGGCCCCTCATGGAGATAAACAGCCTCCCACCTGTTTCCCCTCTGACGTGGGTCCACCATAGTGGAGAAGCAGCCTGAGGCAGTAGGGCAGAGCTTCTTTCACAGTGGCCAGGCAAAAATTATAAACCCTGTCCATGCGCAGCTGCCCAGCACAAGCGACTAGGGGTCATCTGTTCTCCCAGGAGAGGAAGGCCACAAACCAGCAAGAAGGGATGTTCTCCCAGCCAACACACATGACAGCTCCCTACAAATACCTCCATCACCATGAAAAGGCAAAAGAATTTGATACAGACCAGACTAACCCAGACATCCTCCCCAGACAAGGAATCTGGGGAGATAGACCTAACCAATCTCCCAGAAAAAGAATTCAAAATAAAGGTCATAACCATGCCAATGGAGCTGCAGAGAAATATGCAAGAGCTAAGGGATGATGTACAGAAGGAGATTACAGAAATGAAACAATCTCTGGAAGGATTTATAAGCAGAATGGATAAGATGCAAGAGGCCATTGATGGATTAGAAAACAGAGAACAGGAACACAGAAGCTGATGCAGAGAGAGATAAAAGGATCTCCAGGAATGAATCAATATTAAGAGAACTGTGTGACCAATCCAACAGGAACAATATTCACATTATAGGGGTACCAGAAAAAGAAGAAGAGAGAAAAAGGGATATAAAGTGTACTTGAAGAAATATTTACTGAAAATTTCCCCAAACTGGGGTAGGAAATAATTGTTCAGACCACGGAAGTATACAAAACTCCCAACAGAAGGGACCCACAGAGGACAACACAAAGTCACATAATAATTAAGATGGCAAAGATCAAGGACAAAGAGTTTTAAAGGCAGCTAGAGAGAGGAAAAAGGTGACCTACAGAGGAAAACCCATCACACTATCATCAGACTTCTCAAAAGAAACCTTACAGGCCAGAAGAAAATGGCATGATATATTTAACGCAATGAAACAGAAGGGCCTTGAACCAAGAATACTGTATCCAGGATGATTATAATTTAAATATGAAGGAGGGATTAAACAATTCTCAGACAAGCAAAAGTTGAGGGAATTTGCCTCCCAGAAACCACCTCTACAGGGTATTTTAGAGGGACTGCTCAGGATGGGAGCACTCCTAAGGCAAAACAGATGTCATCAGAGAAAAAATCACAGTAAAGAAAGCAGACCAACCAAATACTAACTAAAGGTAAAAAGGAAAATCAACTACCTACAAAAGCAGTTAAGGAAACACAAAAGAGCACAGAATTAAACACCCAACATATAAAGAATGGAGGAGGATGAATAAGAAGGGAGAGAAATAAAGAATCACCAGACAGTGTTTATAATAGCTCAATAAGTGAGTTAAATTAGGCAGTAAGATACTAAAGAACCTAACCTTGGACCTTTCATAACCACAAATCTAAAGCCTGCAAAGGCAATAAGGACATATCTTTTAATAATCACCCTATATGTAAATGGACTGAATGCACCAATCAAAAGACACAGAGTAATAGATTGGATAAAAAAGCAAGACCCATCTATATGCTGCTTACAAGAGACTCACCTCAAACCCAAAGACATGCAGAGATTAAAAGTCAAGGGATGGAAGAAGATATTTCACGAAAACAACACGGAGAAAAAAGCAGGTATTGCAGTACTAGTATCAGACTAAATAGACTTCAAAATAAAGAAAGTAACAAGAGATAAAGAAGGACATTACATAATGATAAAGGGGTCAGTCCAACAAGAGGATATAAACATTATAAACATATATGCACCCAATACAGGAGCACCAATATATGTGAAACAAATACTAACAGAATTAAAGGAGGACATAGAATGCAATGCATTCATTTTGGGAGACCTTAACACACCACTCACTCCAAAGGACAGATCCACCAGATAGAAAATAACAAAGGACACAGAGGCACTGAACAACACACTAGAACTGATGGACCTAATAGACATCTATAGAACTCTACATCCAAAAGCAACACAATACACATTCTTCTCAAGTGCACATGGAACATTCTCCAGAATAAATCACATACTAGGCCACAAAAAGAGCCCAAGTAAATTAAAAAACATTGAAATTCTACCAACCAACTTTTCAGACCACAAAGATATAAAACTAGAAATAAATTGTACAAAGAAAGCAAAAAGGATCACAAACACATGGAGCTTAACAACATGCTACTAAATAATCAATGGATCAATGACCAAATTAAAATGGAGATCAAGCAATATATGGAAACAAATGACAACAACAACACTAAGCCCCAACTTCTGTGGGACGCAGCAAAAACAGTCTTAAGAGGAAAGTGTATAGCAATCCAGGCATATTTAAAGAAGGAAGAAGAATCCCAAATGAATAGTCTAATGTCACAATTATTGAAATTGGAGAAAGAGGAAACAAATGAGGCCTAAAGTCAGCAGAAGGAGGGACATAATAAAGATTAGAGAAGAAATAAATAAAATTGAGAAGAACAAAATAATAGAAGAAATCAATGAAACCAAGAGCTGGTTTTTGAGAAAATAAACAAAATTGATAAGCCTCTAGCCAGACTTATTAAGAGAAAAAGAGAATCAACACGCATCAACAGAATCAGAAACGAGAAAGGAAACATCACTACAGACCCCACAGAAATACAAAGAATTATTAGAGACTACTATGAAAACCTACATGCTAACAAGCTGGAAAACCTAGAAGAAATAGACAATGTCTTAGAAAAATACAACCTTCCAAGACTGACCAAGGAAGAAACACAGAATCTAAACAAACCAACTACCAGCAAAGAAATTGAATTGGTAATCAAAAAACTACCCAAGAACGAACCCCCTGGGCCAGATGGATTTACCTCGGAATTTTATCAGACATACAGAGAAGATATAATACCCATTCTCCTTAAAGTTTTCCAAAATATAGAAGAGGAGGGAATACTCCCAAACTCATTCTATGAAGCCAACATTACCCTAATACCAAAACCAGGCAAAGAACCCACCAAAAAATAAAATTACAAACTAATATCCCTGATGAACATAGATGCAAAAATACTCAATAAAATATTAGCAAACCGAATTCAAAAATACATCAAAAGAATCGTACATCATGACCAAGTGGGATTCATCCGAGGGATGCAAGGATGGTACAACATTCAAAAATCCATCAACATCATCCTCCAGATAAACTAAAAGAAAGACAAAAAACACATTATCATCTCCATAGATGCTGAAAAAACATTTGACAAAATTCAACATCCATTCATGATAAAAACTCTCAGCAAAAAGGGTATACAGGTCAAGTACGTCAACATAATAAAGGCCATATATAATAAGCCCACAGCCAACATCATAATGAACAGCAAGAAGCTGAAAGCTTTTCCTCTGAGATCGGGAACAAGACAGGGATGCCCACTCTCCCCACTGTTATTCAACATAGTACTGGAGGTCCTAGCCACAGCAGTCAGACAAAAAAGAGAAATACAAGGAATCCAGATTGGTAAAGAAGAAGTCAAACTGTCACTATTTGCAGATGACATGATACTGTACAAAAAAAACCCTAAAGACTCCACTCCAAAACTGTTAGAACTGATTTCGGAATTCAGCAAAATTGCAGGATACAAAATTAACACACAGAAATCTGTGGCTTTCCTATACACTAACAATGAACTAATAGAAAGAGAAATCAGAAAAACAATTCCATTCACAATTGCATCAAAAAGAATAAAATACCTAGGAAGAAACCTAACCAAGGAAGTGAAAGACCTATACCCTGAAAACTATAAGACACTCTTAAGAGAAATTAAAGAGGACACTAGCAAATGGAAACTCATCCCATGCTCTTTGCTAGGAAGAATTAATATCGTCAAAATGGCCATCCTACCCAAAGAAATATACAGATTTGATGCAATCCCTATCAAATTACCAACAGCATTCTTCAACGAACTGGAACAAATGGTTCAAAAATTCATATAGGAACACCAAAGACCCCAAATAGCCAAAGCAATCCTGAGAAGGAAGAATAAGGTGGGGGGAATCTTGCTCCCCAACTTCAAGCTGTACTACAAAGCCACAGTAATCAAGACAATTTGGTAGTGGCACAAGAACAGAGCCACAGACCTGTGGAACAGAATAGAGACTCCAGACATTAACCCAAACATATATGGTCAATTAATGTACGATAAAGGAGCCATGGACATGCAATGGGGAAATAACAGTCTCTTCAACAGATGGTGCTGGCAAAACTGGACAGCTACATGTAAGAGAATGAAACTGGATCACTGTCTAACCCCATACACAAAAGTAAATTCAAAATGGATCAAAGACCTGAATGTAAGTCATGAAACCATAAAACTCTTAGAAAAAAACATAGGCAAGAATCTCTTGGACATACACATGAGCGACTTCTTCATGAACATATCTCCCTGGGCAAGGGAAACAAAAGCAAAAATGAACAGGTGGGACTAAATCAATCTGAGAAGCTTCTGTACAGCAAAGGACACCATCAATAGAACAAAACGGTACCCTACAGTGTGGGAGAATATATTCATAAATGACAGATCCGATGAAGGGTTGACATCCAAAATATATAAAGAGCTCATGCACCTCAACAAACAAAAAGCAAATAATCCAATTAAAGAATGGGCAGAGGAGCTGAACAGACACTTCTCCAAAGAAGAAATTCAGATGGCCAACAGACACATGAGAAGATGCTCCACATGGCTAGTCATCAGAGAAATGCAAATTAAAACCACAATGAGGTATCACCTCACAGCAGGAAGAATTGCTAACATCCAAAAGACAAACAACAACAAATGTTGGCAAGGTTGTGGAGAATGGGGAACCCTCCTACACTGCTGGTGCGAATGTAAATTAGTTCAACCATTGTGGAAAGCAGTATGGAGGTTCCTCAAAAAGCTCAAAATTGACATACCATTTGACCCAGGAATTCCACTTCTAGGAATTTACCTTAAGAATGCAGCAGCCCAGTTTGAAAAAGACAGATGCACCCCTATGTTTATCACAGCACTATTTACAATAGCCAAGAAATTGAAGCAACCTAAATGTCCATCATTACATGAATGGGTAAAGAAGATGTGGTTCATATACACAATGGAATATTATTTAGCCATAAGAAGAAAACATATCCTACCATTTACAACAACATGGATGGAGCTAGAGGGTATTATGCTCAGTGAAATAAGCCAGGTGGAGAAAAACAAGTATCAAATGATTTCACTTATATGTGGAGTATAAGAAAAAAGAAAAACTGAAGGAACAAAACAGCAGCAGAATCACAGAACCCAAGAATGGACTAACAGTTACCAAAGGGAAAGGGACTGAGGAGGATGGGTGGGAAGGGAGGGATGGGGAGGGTGGAAGAAAGAGGGTGTTATGATTATCATTTATGATTAGTATGTAGGGGGGCATGGGGAGGGCTGTGCCACACAGGGAAGACAAGTAGTGATTCTACGCTGATCGATAGTGACTGTAATGGAGTGTGCGGGGGCGTACTTGTTGAAGGGAGGAGCCTAGTAAACATAATGTTCTTCATGTAATTGTAGATTAACGATAACAAAATAATAAATAAATAAATAAACAGATGTGGCCAGAAACTCAAGAAGCACAGAAGATACTCTTACAAGAAAGGAGTTTATATATAGTCACATATGAACCATTGGAGGAAGAAATGGTGAGTGATTTTAAACAAACTTTCTGTTTAGTGAACTGTCTTAAGACATCATAATTTTTTTTTAAGTTGAATAGGAGAAGGGTGCAGAACACTGTAAGTGAATGACAGAAAAATTTTTGGAAGATGAAGAACAAAATGGATCAAGACGATGGAAAAGTAGTTTTTGAGATGATACCAGTTAATTTCTAACTTTCTAGTAGACATCTTCAATTCACCTCTAGAAGATTCCTAACCCTTTACATGTCCTAAGTATCATTCAATATCTTTATCTCTGTTTTGATCGGAGCCTGATGCAAGGGTTGGAGGTAGTTTATTTAGAAGATAATCCTAGGAAGCAGAAAAGAGGGAGTTGGCAGAAGGGAACCAGAAATGGGCGGAAAGGCAAATATATATATATACACATACACACATACACACACACACACACACACACACATATTATTGAACTGGCTACTAGCATCAGTAACTGGGACACAAACACTGAGGACATGCCAGGCCCTCTGTAAAAAATGCCTCAAAATTGTCCCACAGAAAGGTGGGGAACTTGGAGCAATTATCCATTGATTCTTCTTCTTTCTGTATGGTGGTTGAGGATACCAGTGCCGTAAGGGAAAGCCTTGAGGTAGAAGAGCAGAGATGTACAAGAGTTTCCATTTCAGATGGGACTGTGGCAATGCACAGGGAGCTGCTTACTCCAGCGTTGCTGAAACAATTTGGGCAGAGAAGAGATGGTGCAAAGTACCACAGTATCTATTAATATCTCCAATCCAAATTGTTCCTCCTCATAATACTAACTTTTTCTGTTAATGCAAGTACCAAATCCACAAGTTGCCCAAGCCAGAGTGCTTTCAGTCAGTATGTACTTCCCCATCTGCCATATCTAATATTGAGCAGTTTTGCTCTTTCCACACTATTTTTTTTAATTGTGGTAAAACACACATAGCATAAATCTTACCATCTTCACCATGTTTAAGTAGTGTTAAGTATAGTCACACTGTCTTGAAATAGACTTCCAGAACTATTTTACATTGCAAAACTGAAACTTTATACTTATTAAACAACTCTCCTTTTCCTTTTGCCCTTTAAACCTTCAGGTGGGAGAATAGGCTACGTCAACATACAAGATCCTAAACACTAGAAATTCTTACTACTCCCCAGTTAAATGTTCCCCACTTCTCTTTCTTATGTCATCATTGGATACAAAAGCAGTTTTTCAAACAAACAAGATAAAGGCCATCTTACTGTTTTCCTGTTTTATTGAGAAACAATGGACATTTATCATTATATAAATTTAAAGCATATAGCATGATGGTTTGATTTACATATATTGTGAAATGATTACCACAAAAGATTCAGCTAATATCCGTCTTCTCATATAGATAAAATAGAAAGAAAGAAGAGGAAACAAAAATCTTCCTCTTTTGATGAGAACTCTTAGGATTTGCTATCATTACAACTCTCCTGCATATCACACAGTAGTGTGAGCTATGTTAGTGTTGTATATTTCATCCCTAGTACTTTTTTATCTTTTAACTGGAAGTCTGTACCTTTTGACCACCTTCCTCTGGTTACCCCTCCCCCCACTCCTACCTCTGGAAATCACAAGTCTAATCTCTTTTTCTATGAGTTTAGGGGCTTTTTCATCTTTGTTTATATATATATATATATATATATATATATATATATATATATATTCCACATATAAGTGACAAATACAGTATTTGTCTTTCTCTGACTATTTCACTTCAAGGTCCATCCATGCTTTCACACATGATAGGATTTCCTTGTTTGTTTGTATGACTGAAAAACATTCCATTGTATATATATATATATACATGTATATATACCAGAACTTCATTATCCATTCATCCACTGATAGACACTTACGTTGTTCCCACACTTTAACTATTATAAATAATGCTTCTGTGAACATGGAGGTGCAGATATCTTTTCAAGTTAGTGTGTTCATTACCTTTGGACATATTCCCAGAAGTGGAATTGCTGGATCATATGTTAGTTCTGTTTTTAATTTTTGAGGATCCACCACACTGTTTTCCACAGTAGCTTTGCCATTTACATTTCCACTGATGGTGAACATTTTCTTCACATCCATGCCTGCATTTATCTCTTGTCTTTTTGATGATGGCCCTCCCAAATAAAGTGATCTCATTGTGGTTTTAATTTGCATTTCCCTAAGAACTGGTGATCTTGAACATCTTTTCATATACCTGTTGGCCTTTCATATGTCTTCTTTGGAGAAATGTCTCTTCAAGTCATTTGCCCATTTTTTAAATTGGGTTATTTGGGTTTTTTACTACTGAGCTGAGTTCTTTATGTTTGTACCCTCTTGTCAGATATATGGTTTTCAAATATTTTTTTCCCATTCTGTAGGTCATCCTTTTACTTTGTTGATGATTTCTTTTGCTGTGTAGAAGCTTTTATTTTGATGTAGTCCCTCCCACTTTTTACTTTTTTATTTTATTGCTTTTGCTTTAAGTGTCATATCCAAAAAATCATTACCAAGACCCATGTCAAGGAATTTTGTTCCTATATTTTCTTCTAGGAGTTTTATGGTTCCAGGTCTTACATGTAAGTCTTTAATCCAGTTCATGTTAATTATTATGAATGGTGTAAGATAGGGGCCCAATTTCGTTCTTTTACATGTGAATATCTAATTATCCCAACACCATTTATTGAAGAAACTGCCTTTTCTACATTGACTGTTCTTGGCTCCCTTGTCAAATATTAGTTGACTATAATGCTTGGGTTTATTTCTGGGTTTTTTATTCTGTTCTCAATTTATGTGTTTTTTTGTTTTTGTTTTTTTGCCAATACCATACTATTTTGATACTATAACATAGCTTTATAGTATAGCTGGAACCAAAAGTGTGACAGTTCCTGTTTTGTTCTTTCTCAGGATTACTTTGACTATTTAGGATTTTTTGTGGTTGCACATAAATTTAGGAGTGCTTTTCCTACTTCTGTAAAAAATGCAATTGAAATCATTATAGGATTTGCATTGAATATATAGATGGTTTTTGGTAGTATTGACATTTTAGCAATATTAATTCTTCCAATGCATGAACATGGTTTACCTTTCCATTTGTTTGTATCTTTTTCATTTCTTTCATCAATGTCTTGTAGTTTTCAGTATGTAGATATTTTACCTCCAAAGTTAAATTTATTCCCAAATATTTTGGTTTTCTCGTTGCTATTGTGAGATTTTTTAAAAATTTCTTTTCCAGAAATTTCATTGTTAAAGTGTAGAAACACTACTGATTTTTGTATGTTAATTTCTTATCCTGCAAGTTTACTGAAATCATTGATGAGATCTGATAGTTTTTTGCTCTAGTCTTTAGAATTTTCTATATGTAAAATCATGTTATTTGCAAATAGAGACAAATTTACCTCTTCCTTTCCAATTCTGATACCTTTTATTTCTTTTCTTTGCCTTATTGCTCTAGCTAGGATTTCCAGTACTATGTTGAATATGAGTGGTGAGAGTGGGCACCTTTCTCCTGTTCTGATCTTAGAGGAAAAGCTTTCACTTTTTCACCATTGAATATGATGTTAGCTGTGGGCTTGCCATATATAACCTTCATTATGATGCGATATGTTCCTTCTATGCCTAATTTGTTAAGAATTTTTCATGACTGAATGTTATATTTGGTCAGATGCTTTTTCTGTGTCTATTGAGATGACCATATACTTATTTTCTTTCATTCTTTAATGTCATGTTTCACAGTGATTGATTTGCATATGTTGAACCATTTTTACATCTCAGGGATAAATTACATTTGATGATTGTGAGTGATCCTTTTAATGTCCTGCTGAATTTGTTTTGCTGATATTTTATTGAGAATTTTTGCATGTATATTCATCAGAGATATTGGTCTGTGATGTTCTTTTCTTGAATTGTTCTTATTTGATTTTGATATTAAGACAATGCTAGCCTCATAAAATGAGTTTGAAAGTATTCCCTTCTCTTTGAATTTTTGGAAGAGTTTGGGAAGGATTGCTTTAATTGTTCTTTAAATGTTTGGTAAAATTCACCAGTGAAGCCAGATGGTCCTGGAATTTTCTTTATTGGGAGATTTTTGGTACTGATTCAATCTCCTTGGTAGTATTTGGTATGTTCATAGTCTATTTCTTCCTGATTCAGTCTTGGCTAATTGTATGTTTCTAAGAATTTTCCATTTCTTCTCGATTGTCTAGCTTATGATGTATAGTTATTCATAGTAACCTCTTATAATCTTTGAATTTCTGTGGCATTAGTTGTAATGTCTCCTTCATTTATTATTTTATCTGATCCTTTCTCTTTTTTCCTTGGTTAGTCTCAATGAAAGTTTTTCAATTTTGTTTATCTTTTCAAAGAACCAACTCTTAGTTTGGTTAATCCTTTCTATTACTTTTCTGTTCTGTATTTCATGTATTTCTCCTCTAATCTTATTGTTTTCTTTCTTCTGTTAAAAGTTTGGGCACAGTTTGTTCTTCTTTTTCTAATTCCTTAGGGCATAAATTAGGTTATTTATTTGGGATCTTTCTTGTTTCTTAATGTAGGCCTTTACTGCTATAGCATGTTGTGCTTCCATCTTATTATGTCTCAAAAAACTTCTTAAATTTTGCCTTTAATTTCTTCTTTGATTTATTTGTTCAGGAAAATTTTGCTTAATTTTCATGTATTTGTGAATTTTCTAGTTTCCTGTTGTTATTGACTCCTAAGTTCATGCCATTGTAGTCAAAGAATATATTTGGTATGTTTTCAGTCTTTTTGAATTTGCTCACATTTGTTGTGTGGCCTAACATACACTCTGTCATAGAAAATGTTCCATGTACACTTGAGAAGACTCTGTAGCCTGCTGTTGTTAGGTAGAATGTTCTATATATATCTCATAGATCCATTTGGTCTATAGCATTGTTCAAATCTGTTGTTTCCTGATTGATTCCCTGGATGCTTTCTCTGTTGTTGAGAGAGGGGCATTAAGGTCCCCAACTATTACTGTATTGCTGTTTATTTCTCCTTTTAGCTCTGTTAGTTTTTGTTTTATATATTTAAGTGCTCCAGTGTTAGGTACATAAATATTTACAATTGTTATACTTTTTGATGCATTGACCTCTTTATCATTATATAATGACTTTCTTTGTCTCTTTCATTGGTTTATGGGGAAAAGTCTATCCCTCCTCCATTTCTGAAGAACAGCTTTGAAGGGTGTAGAATTCTTCATGGACAGTTACTTCTTTTAAAATTTTGAATATTTCATCCCATTCTCTCCTGGCCTGAAAAGTTTCTGTTGAGAAACCCACCAGCAGACTTTTGAGGGTTCCCTTACATGTAATGTCTGTCCTTTCTCTTGCTGCTATTAAAAAATGTTGTCTTTGATTTTTGACAATTTAATTATAATATGTCTTGGTATTTAACTCTAATAAATTTATTTGGGCCCAATCTCTTTGTGATCCTTTCGGCCTCATGAATCTGAATGTCTATTCTTCTGTCCAGGTTCAGGAAGTTTTCAGCCATTATTGCTATAAATATACTTCCTGGCTCTTTCTCTTTCTCTCCTCTTTCTAGAATTCCCATAATGCAAATACTGTTTCTTTTCATTGTGTCATATAATTCCTGTATGTATTCTTCACTCTTTTACATTCATTTGTCTTTTTGTTCCTCTGGGTAATTTCCAGTGTCCTATCCTCCAGGTTGCTGATTCTTTCTTCTGCATGGTGAAGTTTATTTCTGAAACTCCCTATTGAATTTCTCAGTTCAGTTATGCTTTTAAACTCTAAGATTCCTGGTTTATTTGATTTTTTTTTTGATAGTTACTATTTTCTTGTCAAGCTTTTCTTTCTGTTCATGTATTGTTTTCCTAATTTTGTTTAATTGTCTCTGTTTCCTTGTAGTTCACTAAACTTCCTTAAAAGATTACGCTAAATTCTTTGTCTGACAGTTCATAGATCTTCATTATTTTAGGGTCAGTTATTGGAGTTTTATTGTTTTCCTTTGGTGGTGTCATATTTACTTGACTTTTATGATCCTTGATACCTTACCTTGGTATCTGTGCACTTGAGTAAATGGGGCTCCTCTTCTAGGCTTTACAGAGACAGCTCACCAGTCAGCTCAGTTTGGATTTTTGGTAATGCCTTTGGGAAGGTGCAGTCTGCTACTATGGTCTATTCTGGACTGAGGGGAATGATAGTCCCCCAGGGTTCTCTTTTCCCACTGGAGGAACCAGAGACTCAGAAGAGACCTCCCCACATGGTTCTGTGATGTCATGGAGGAGGAACAATGTGGTCGGTGTGCCACCACATCGCTTGCCCTTCTTCTGCAGCCTGTCTTGGTCTCTGTGATGCAGTGGAGTGCTTCAGCATCACCCCATATTCTAGGAGTTTCTCAGTGCACTTGTGCTTGATTCTTTTTGATAGTTACTATTTTCTTGTCAAACTTTTATTTCTGTTCATGTATTGTTTTTCGTTAGTTGTTAGTTAGTTGTTAGTTATTCTTCCTATAAGGGGGAATCAAAGTCAGTAACAATATGTCACCATCGTGGTGATGTCACTCTCCACATTTTAGTATTTTGTTTAAAATAATAGAAACATTTTGTGCAAATATTACTAAGAAAATCAGAAAACTATCAAAAGGGGGGGGAGACAACTACAATTCCAACACCCAACACCTAACCATATTCATAGTCAATAATTTTGGTCTGTTTAGCTTTTTATTTTAACAAGGTTTTCACATGGTTGCCATCATTTTATATGCAAAATATAATTTTTTAAATTTTAACATGGTAAACACAATCAAACTGAAAATTGATAGTGACAAAGTCCTAAATTTAGACTTAAAAAAAATCAGCTGCTCAAGCGCAAGATAGATGATGAAAGGGTCGAATATGGTTTGTGCTAGAGCATTCACAAATGCAACACACAAGTAAAAGACCTGGGGCTTTGAGTGTGCAACAACTTTTTTTCAATGTAATTCTCTATTGAGATACTGCTTCTAAAAAACCAATGCATTATTGGGATACTTTTAAGAAAGAAATGAATAAATGTTTCCGAAGCAAGATAACATATTTTAAAATACAGCCATAGAATTACAGCTAAAAAGGTATAATCTGAGAATATTATCATTTCATTGAAATATCTGGGGATATATAGAATAGAAAAGAGAATTAGGAGAACTATACCTTTTTTTCGAGTTGTAACTTTTTGACATTTATTTATGCATATTCCCAATTTCCCAGTTATAACATTTATGTGGGTGTATTCCCAATTTCAACCCAAATATAAAACTGAGTACTTAAAAAATAACAGAGGGGGAGGAGCCAAGATGGTGGTGTGAGTAGGGCAGTGGAAATCTCCTCCCAAAACCATATATATTTTTGAAAATACAACAAATACAACTATTCCTAAAAGATAGACCGGAGGATACAGTACAATAGCCAGGCTATATCCACACCTGCAAGAACTCAGCATCCCATGAAGGGGGTAAGATACAAGCCACAACCCAGCATGACCTGAGTACACCCCCCACTCCAGCTCGCTTGTGAGAGGAAAGGAGTTGGAATGGGGAGGGAGTGGAAGCACAGGACTGCTAAATAACCAGCCCTAGTAATCCACACCAGAAGCGCAGACACGCATTGCATGGTGTGCTGGATATTAGGGAAATGGAAAAGTAAAATCTGCGAGCAGGTACCTGCAGCTGACACCCCTGGGACAAAAGAAAAGTGGGTGCTTTTTGAAAGTCTTAAAGGGACAGGGGACTCACAGCTGGATGGAATCAGCCCAGCACACTCAGCCCAGCAGGCTGGGAAATATGAGAAGCTTCCGGCGCCCCAGCCCCCAGGGAGACAAAGCACCTCTGAAGCCCCTCACAGCAATAAACACCCTGCCATTCATTTCCCCTCCAGTGCAGCCCTGCCAGAGCAGCGAAGGAGCCAGAGATCAGCTGCACCAACAGCAGCTGCCCAGAGACTCCTCCCAGCATGCAGCCAAGTGGGCCAGACCCAGGTGCCTCCATAGGCATGCAGCTGCCCAGTGCAGGCAGAGGAAGCTGGGGCAGGGCGCTAAAGGGTGCCATTCTCAAAGGAGAGCCCACCTGGCACACCTGCCTCTCCCCATAGGACTATGGGCTACCCGAGGGCTGCTCCCAGAGTGCAGGTAACAGACACAGGCAGCAGAGAGGGGCAGAATGATCAGCAAGCAGGAAGGGACTTGGTTCTCTCAGCTGACACATGCATCACCTGCATGCAACTACCTCTATCACCATAAAGGGCAGAAGAATTTGGTCCAGTCCAGAATCATCCAAACAACCCCTGAGAGGGGGTCTGGGGAGACAGATATAACCAATCTTCCTAAAAAAGAATTCAAAATAAAGGTCATAAACATGCTGATGGACCTGAAGAAAAATATGCAAGAGCTGAAGGATCAAGTTAGGAGGGTGAATACAGAAATAAAACAATCTCTGGAAGGACTTAAGAGCAGACTGGATGAGGTGCAAGAGACCATTAATGGAACAGAAATCAGAGAAAAGGAATACAGAGAAGCCAAAGCAGAGAGAGAGATAAAGATCTCCAGGAATGAAAGAATTTTAAGAGAACTGTGTGACCAATCCACACAGAACAATATTCGCATTATAGGGGTACCAGAAGAAGAAGAGAGAGAAAAATGGATAGAAAGTGACTTTGAAGAAATAATTGCTAAAAACTTCCCCAAACTGGGGAAGACAATGGTCTCTCAGACCATGGAAGCCCACAGATCTCCCAAGACA
Organism: Manis pentadactyla; assembly: GCF_030020395.1. Taxonomy (NCBI): domain Eukaryota; kingdom Metazoa; phylum Chordata; class Mammalia; order Pholidota; family Manidae; genus Manis; species Manis pentadactyla. Next base: position 66,124,083 of record NC_080023.1, on the reverse strand, counting down.
AAGGACCCAAGGAGGACAACACCAAGACATATAATAATTAAAATGGCAAAGATCAAAGACAAGGACAGAGTATTAAAGGCAGCCAGAGAGAGAAAATAGGTCACCTACAAAGGAAAACTGATCAGGCTATCATCATACTTCTCAACAGAAACCTTATAGGCCAGAAGAGAATGGCATGATGTTTTAATGGAATGAAACACAAGGGCCTTGAACCAAGAATACTGTATCCAGCATGATTATCATTTAAATATGAAAGAGAGATTAAACAATTCCCAGACAAGCAAAAGTTGAGGGAATTTGCCTCCCACAAACCACGTCTAAAGTATATTTTAAAGGGACTGCTCTAGATGGAAGCATTCCTAAGGCTAAATAGATGTCACCACAGAAAATAAAATCACACCAAAGAAAGAAGACCAACCAAATACTAACTAAAGGCAAAAAATAAAATCAACTACTCACAAGAGCAGTCAAAGAAAACATAAAAGAGTACAGAATAAAACACCTAACATATAAAGAATGGAGGAAGAGGAATAAGAAGGGAGAGAAATAAAGAATCATCAGACTATGTTTATAATAGCTTAATAAGCAAGTTAAGTTAGACAGTTAGATAATAAAGAAGCAACCCTTGAATCTTTGGTAACCATGAATCTAAAGCCTCAAATACCAATAAGTACATATCTTTCAATAATCACCCTAAATGTAAATGGACTGAATGCACCGATCAAAAGACAGAGCAGTAGAATGGATAAAAAAGCAAGACCCATCAAGACCCATCTATATGCTACTTACAAGAGACTCACCTCAAACCCAAAGACACACACAGACTAAAAGTCAAGGGATGGAAAAAGATATTTCATAAAAACAATAGGGAGAAAAAAGCATGTGTTGCAGTACTTGTACCAGACAAAATAGACTTCAAAACAAAGAAAGTAACAAGAGATAAAGAAGGACATTACATAATGATAAAGGGGTCAGTCCAACAAGAGGATATAAGCATTATAATTATATATGCACCCAATACAGGAGCATGGACATATGTGAAGCAAATACTAAGATAATTTAAGGGGGAAGTAGAATGCAATGCATTCATTCTAGGAGACTTAAACCTACCACTCACTCCAAAGGACAGATCCATCAGACAGAAAATAAGTAAGGACACAGAGGCACTGAACAACACACTAGAACAGATGGACCTAACAGACATCTACAGAACTCTACAACCAAAAGCAGCAGGATACACATTCTTCACAAGGGCATATAAAACATTTTCCAGAATAGACCACATACTAGGGCACAAAAAGAGCCTGAGTAAATTAAAAATGATTGAAATTCTACCAACCAACTTCTCAGACCACAAAGGTATAAAACTAGAAATAAATTGTACAAAGAAAACAAAAAGGCTCACAAACACATGCTGAACAACATGCTCCTAAATAATCAATGGATCAATGACCAAATTAAAACAGAGATCAAGCAGTATATGGAGACAAATGACAACAACAGCACAAAGACTGAACTTCAATGGGACACAGTGAAGGCAGTTCTAAGAGGAAAGTATATAGCAATCCAGGCCTATACAAAGAACGAAGAAGAATCCCAAATGAATAGTCTAAATTCACAATTATTGAAATTGGAAAAAGAGAACAAATGAGGCCCAAAGTCAGCAGAAGGAGAAACATAATAAAGATCAGAGAAGAAATAAATTAAATTGAGAAGAATAAAACAATAGTAAAAATCAGTGAAACCAAGAGCTGGTTCTTTGAGAAAATAAACAAAATAGATAAGCCCTGAGACAGATTTATTAAGAGAAAAAGAGATCTACACACATCAATAAAATCAGAAATGAGAAAGGAAAATCATGATGGACCCCACAGAAATACAAATTATTAGAGAATACTATGAGAATCTATATGCTAACAAGCTGGAAAACCTACAAGAAATGGACAACTTCCTAGAAAAATACAACCTTCCAAGACTAACCAAGGAAGAAACAGAAAATCTAAACAGACCAATTACTGGCAACAAAATTGAATTGGTAATCAAAAAACTACCCAAGAACAAAACTCCTGGACCAGATAGATTCACTGCTGAATTTTATTAGACATATATAGAAGACTAATACCCATTCTCCTTAAAGTTTTCCAAAAAATAGAAGAGGAGGGGATACTTCCAAACTCATTCTATGAAGCCAGCATCACTCTAATACCAAAACCAGGCAAAGACACCACAAGAAAAGAAAACTACCGACCAATATCTCTGATGAACATAGATGCAAAAATACTCAACAAAATATTAGCAAACTGAATTCAAAAATACATCAAGAGGATCATACACCATGACCAAGTGGGATTCATCTCAGTGATGCAAGGATGGTACAACATTCGAAAATCCATCAACATCATCCACCACATCAAGAAAAAGGACAAAAACCACATGATCATCTCCATAGATGCTGAAAAAGCATTCAACAAAATTCAACATCCATTCATGATAAAAACTCTCAGCAAAATGGGTATAGAGGGCAAGTACCTCAACATAATAAAGGCCATATATGACAAACCCACAGCCAACATCATACTTAACAGTGAGAAGCTGAAAGCTTTTCCTCTAAGATTGGGAACAAGACAGGGATGCCCACTCTCCCCACTGCTATTCAACATAGCACTGGGGGTCCTAGCCATGGCAATCAGACAAAACAAAGAGATACAACACATCCAGATTGGTAAAGAAGAAATCCAACTGTCAGTACTTGCAAAAGACATGATATTGTACATAAAAAACCCTAAAGCCTCCACACCAAAACTACTAGAACTAATATCTGAATTCAGCAAAGCTGCAGGATACAAAATTAATACACAGAAATCTGTTGCTTTCCTGTACACTAACAATGAACTAGCAGAAAGAGAAATCAGGAAAACAATTCCATTCACAATTGCATCAAAAATAATAAAATACCTAGGAAGAAACCTAACCAAGGAAGTGAAAGACCTATACCCTGAAAACTATAAGACACTCTAAAGAGAAATTAAAGAGGACACTAACAAATGGAAACTCATCCCATGCTCTTGGCTAGGAGGAATTAATATTGTCAAAATGGCCATCCTGCCTAAAGCAATCTATAGAGTCAATGCAATCCCTATCAAAATATCAACACCATTCTCCAACCAACTGGTTGGTTTAAAAAAAAATAAATAGTTTTAAAATTCATATGGAAACACAAAAGACTCCAAATAGCCAAAGCAATCCTGAGAAGGAAGAACAGAGCAGGGGGCATCTCACTCCCCAACTTCAAGCTCTACTACAAAGCCACAGTAATTAAGACAATTTGGTACTGGCACAAGAACAGAGCCACAGACCAATGGAACAGAATAGAGAGCCCAGATATTAACCCAAACATATGTTGTCAATTAATATACAATAAAGGAGCCATGGACATATAATGGGGAAATAGCCTCTTCAACAGCTGTTGTTGGCAAAACTGGACAGCTACATGTAAGAGAATGAAATTGGATCATTGTCTAACCCCATACACAAAAGTAAATTCAAAATGGAAAGACCTGAATTTAAGTCATGAAACCATCAATCTCTTTAAAAAAAGCATCGGCAAAAATCTCTTGGACATAAACATGAGCAACTTCTTCATGAACATATCTCCCTGGGCAAAGGAAACAAAAGCAAAAATTAACAAGTGGGCCTATATCAAGCTAAAAAGCTTCTGTACAGCAAAGAACACTACCAATAGAACAAAAAGGCATCCTACAGTATGGGAGAATATATTCATAATTGACAGATCCGATAAAGGGATGACATCCAAAAATATATAAAGAGCTCACCCACCTCAACAAACAAAAAGCAAATAATCCAATTAAAAAATGGGCAGAGGAGCTGAACAGACACTTCTCCAAAGAAGAAATTCAGATGGCCAACAGACACATGAGAAGATGCTCCACATGGCTAATCATCAGAGAAATGCAAATTAAAATCATAATGAGATATCACCTCACAGCACTAAGGATCGCCACCATCCAAAAGACAAACAGCAACAAATGTTGGCGTGGTTGTGGAGAACGGGAAACCCTCCTACACTGCTAGTGGGAATATAAACTAGTTCAACCATTGTGGACAGCAGTATGGAGGTTCCTCAAAAAACTCAAAATAGAAATACCATTTGACCCAGGAATCCCACTCCTAGGAATTTACCCTAAAAATGAAGCAGCCCAGTTTGAAAAAGACATATGCACCCCTATGTTTATCACAGCACTATTTACAATAGCCAAGAAATGGGAGCAACCTAAGTGTCCATCAGTAGCTGACTGGATAAAGAAGATGTGGTACATATACACAATGGATTATTATTCAGCCATAAGAAGAAAACAAATCCTACCATTTGCAACAACATGGTTGGAGCTAGAGGGTTTTATGCTCAAGGAAATAAGCCAGGCAGAGAAAGAGAAGTACCAAATGATTTGACTCATCTGTGAAGTATAAGAACAAAGAAAAAAACTGAAGGAGCAAAATAGCAGCAGAATCATAGGACCCAAGAATGGACTAACAGTTACCAAAGGGAAAGGGGCTAGGGAGGATGGGTGAGAACGGAGGGATAAGGGGGGGGTGAAGAAAGAGGGCATTATGATTAGCATGTATAATGTGGGGGGAGGGGGCACAGGGAGGGCTGTACAACACAGAGAAGAGAAGTAGTGACTCTATAGCATCTTATTATGCTGATGGACAGTGACTGTAATGGGGTATGTGGGGGGAACTTGATGATGGGGAGTCTAGTAAACATAATGTTCCTCATGTAATTGTAGATTAATGATATCAAAATTTAAAAAATTAAAAAATTAAGAAAACCACGGTTTTAACAGTACATGGGTGGGAGGTAGTGAAGCTGACTAAAAAAAAAATTTGCACTATTTCTTTGGTATGGGGTAAACTTAATTACATGACTTTGTAAAAAGAATGTAAGGACTTTGAAATGAATTATGTGCATATATGTAAAGTAAAGCTTAATTCTGAAGTGTAAAAAAAATAACAAAGGTCTTACTGCCATGATTTTATGAGAATTGAACACCCATTAATGGAATCCTTAATGACTCCTATATGGAAACCAAAGGTCTGTTGGGGATGTTTGTCATTGTGACTGGGAAAATGAGTGTATAATTTCCAAATCCGACAAGCAACTTCAATTTCATGTACAGTTATAGAACAGCATAGATGAGCTTTACTTTTAAAAATATGTTTCCTGTTTGTGGGTATTAGATAATTTAAATTTAAGAAAGAAAGAAAACTTAAACAGAGACACATATATATTTTTAAAAAGTATAATCAATGTTGATATGTAGTATGTCCTGCCATGCCTTTTTCTATGCTATTTTAAGTATTTATTCCCAAATATATACTTGGATTTTTTTTTTAAGAAATAAGGTCTTGTAATACATAAGGTTGTTCTTCCCTCACATAAATATATTCCAAGGGTAGCCCTCTTGGACTGGATTAATACATATGGGTCTAATTCAATCTCTTAAATATTTGATTTATGTTCCATAGAACCACATAAAATAAATATACTTTCTTTTATGGTTGTTCCCAGTATTTTTTTACTATCACTACTTAAAATGCAAAACATGCAAATGTAGTTAAGATTTTATTTCTGTAAGATAGCTTCCCAAAATTGGACTACCTGGGTCAAAAGTTATGTGCAATTTTTATTTGAATAAATATTGCCAGATTACTTAAAAAGTTGTATAGCTCTCCACAGAAACCTCCAGCAATGCATGAGACTCTTGACTCTCCACTTCTATAGGAACACAGCTAATCTGGATTTTATATTTCTTGTAAAAGATCTCTTTTTGTAAAGGTATCTTCAATTATTTATAGAGATTTGTTAATGACTATTTTTATCTTTCTCGAGCATAGAACTAGCATAGTGAAATTAGCTTTTGGCTTGGTGTATTTTTTCTAATAATTAGAGCTGTTCATAAATGAAATAGACTACCTTGTTAAGAGATTAGTTTACTGTTTCTGGAAGCTGTGCCTTGAATAACCTGCCTAAAAATAATTCTTATATTTGCATAATAGTATTTGTTTACATAGCCCATTCATATCTTTTGATTTCCATTAATCTTTAGGTCTCCATTTTTCTATTATTGTTTAGATAGGAAAGTTTTTAAAATAAATCTTGCTTTCTGAAAATCTATATTAATCCCACATATATTCTTTTCATTTTCTTTCTCTCTCTCTCGCTCTCCCACCCCCAGTTTTCTCTTGGCATATTGAAGAAACAGAGTATTATGGGGCATATCACTCATCCAGAAGTGTTATATAGTCCTCAAATATCTTAACTGTGTATCTTTTACAGATAATACACAACTTAATATTTACTTTTATATCTAAATGTTTAATTGAGACTTACTTGCAAACACAATAGAGCTCTTTGATTTAGATTTATTTTGATTACTCTAGGTAATGTCAGTGATGCTGGCATCAGACTTTTACAATGTATCCCTTGCTTCCTCTCCCCACAACTAAATTCTGACAGAAGACTCAAAGGAAAAGACTAAAAATAAGCTTAATGGAGTGGTTTTAATTAACAGATTTTATTTTGGTAGAGGTTACAGTTCTTAGAAAGCCAGAAAAAGAAAATGTTCTTAGCACAGTAAACACCACAGACCTCAGATCCTTGTGGTTAAATATCTTGGCAGCAGTGAGAGTAGTACACCATCTCAAGGACAGATGACATGATATTTCCCAGATGTCACTGTTTAGTTGTGTCACTGTCCAGCAGCAGCCACTGATTAGAAAAAAATCCTTCCTCCCCCGAAGGAGCATGGCCAGCACTGAAGGCAGTAGGGGAGATGTTGGCAAGGCACCGGAACAGGTGGCAGCAGCAGGTGTGATGGGCAAGAGATGACAAGGGCACAGAGTGTGCTGCTGGCAAGCTGTCAGAAACCAGAGTTCAGGAACTACCGATGCAGGGAAAGTGTGGAGATGGTGGCACAGGGAGAGCAGAGCAGGGCAGAACAGGCTGTCAGAGCAGGATGACAGGTACCCCCTGAACACGCACAAACGGAGAACGTGATGAGAGTGGAAGTGGTGGCCTGCAGCCCCAAACTGGCTGGGGAGGATCACACCACGATGGCAGGGGAGCCTGCGGGACTCCGGCAGACGTGCGAGTCACCCAGAGCTCACATGCCAGAAGGCAATCCACACACTGCAGCCACCATGGAGAGAGGAAAACAAAGAGAAAGGAACCTTGGTGATATTCACTTCTTATTTTTTGTTGGTGCTCCTTTTGTTTTCCACTCAGGGAACAGGATTTGAGAGGAGCATGGGCGTCCCCAAATGCCCGTTAAGCACTGAGTTCTCAGACTGGGAATCAGAGATTAAACATCTTGTTATAGCCCAATTCTATCTGCCCTATTGCTGTGTTGAGACCACATATCAAGATGACTAATTATAGATGACTGTAAAATACTTCTCTCATATTATTCAACTGAGTGAATATTTACTGATGCCAGATTACTGTACTAGAGCTAAATAAAGTAGGAAGTTACTGAGGACTGCTGCCATGCTGGATTTGTCCTGCCTTGACACTATGTAATACACAGTGTGAACACATTTTAATTCAATGTGACAGAATTCCATCAATATTTTATTATGTTTGCTTTGATAAATTGTCTCATATACGAAGATACTCCTTGAGGAGAATAGTAGTCCAAAGTGTTAATCCTGCTCAGGGGAAAGTTTAATTGCAATGCAGAATTTAGTTTCAGTACCTTACAATGTATTATGTTTTCTGATACGTTTAATAATATTAAAGGTGATGGTTTTTAAAATGTCAACTTGTAGCAATTACAAAATTGGTTTTTCATTAAAAACATTGCTTTTCCTAGTGCTTATTTTGTACCAGTTGTTCTAAGTGCTAGAAATGTCATAATAAACAAAACAAACACAACCTTTGTTAAACTTACATTGTAGTGAAGAGAGGCAAATGATTAACTACTAAAAATTAAACATGGTAAGCAGGATGATCATATAATGTTGGAGGATAGACTGTTGCTATGTTATACAGAGTGGTCAAGAGAGGCATTTTTGACAAATTGCTTTGGACAGAGACATAAAATGTGAGGCAACAAACTTCAGCTAGGAGAGAAAAAATACTCTGGAATACACATGCTTGGTACAATTCAGGAAGAATCAGGAGTCAATGTGGTTGAAACAGAGAGAGTGGAAATAGTAGAAGAGGGCAAAGGGGAGAAAGACGGTTATCACATGTCACCTTACCAATGATGGTAAGGATTGTGAATTTTAAATAGAGAGATAAGGGAAACTCTTGAAAGGTTCTGAGCTAAATTGCAGTGATCTGAATTAATTTTCCAAAGCTTTGCTCTGGTTGTTCGGTAGAGAATAGACAATAAGGGACACAAAGGTCAAAGACAGAAGTTCTATTAGGAGGCTATTGAAATAATCCAATCCTGAGATGATGTGGCTTGAACTAATATTTTGCAGTGGAGGGAACTGGAGGGAACTGAAGTTGTTGGATTCTGGATAAATTTTGAAGATAGAGCAACAGGAGTAATTGATGGATACAATGTGTGGAGTACAAGCGAAACAGAGGAAGCCAGAAAAGACACCAAAATTTTTTAACTGAGTAACTTAACAAAATGGATATGCCATTAACTGAGGGCTGGATGACTGCTGAAAGAGTATATTTGGGGGAGAAAATCAGGAGTTCTGTTTTGGCTATTATGTAACAACATGAAGATATGGAATAGCTATTGATTATGAAAATCTGGAGTTCGAAAGAAATCAGTCAGTTCTAGGAATATAAATTCAGAAACCATGGGCATATAGAGGAAATTTAAAGCCCTGAGGTCAGATGATACCATCCAGGAAGCTGGTGTGGGGAGAAAAGAGATCTAAAGACCTCAAAATTAAACTATGAATAAAATGAAAGCAAAAGAGACTAAAAACCTCCAGCCAGTGAGGTGAAAGAAAAACTGAAGGGTGGCTAGAAAACAAGAGAAGAAATTATTTCAAAAAGGAGACAATGATCAGTCATGTCAAATGTTGATAGTTAAGTCAGATGATGACTAAGCACTGACCATTACATTTGACGATGTGATACTCATCAGTGACCTTGGCAAACACTATGTGTGTGAATGGTGAGAAAGCAAGCTTGATTGCAATGGGGTCAAGAGAGATTGAGAAAAGAGAATTTGGAAAACTCTTTCACTCATTCATGAAATTTGTTCAGGGGATGAGAGAAATGGAGAGGTGGCTAGAAAGGTATGTGGGAATGGGAAAAAAAGTTTTTTTTTAAGGTAGGAGATGTTAATAGTATGTTTGTATGAAGATGGAAATGAGCAGATAAAAGAAAAAATCTGGTATAACAGAGGGAGGGGAGAGGTGCTGGAAGGGATTCAGTGCTCTAGTGTAGGACAGGTTTCTCAGCCTCAGCACTGTTGACATATTGAGCCAGACAATTCTTCATTGTGGAGGCTCTTTTGTGTATTGTAGGATGCCGAGTGCCATTGCTGACCTCTACTCATTAGATGCTGGAAGCACCCTCTCCTCCACAGTTGAATTGTGATGATCAGAAATTTTTCTAGACTTTGTCAAACGCCCCCTACAGGGAAAAATCACTGAGAACCACTAGTGTAGGATTTGGTTTTATGAATGAGTACAGATAGTGCATCTACAGTAGGAGGAGGAAAGGCAGTAAATGGTCACGGATGCAGATAATCTTGAAGATGTGATTGTGGGAATATGAGGAGTTACTTCTGATTGATTCTGTTTTACCTGAGAACACAAAGGGGGAAGAATGCACTGGAAATTGGAGAAGAGAAGGACAGCATTTAGGAAAGTGGTAGGATGAATGGTCTAGGGAAATATAGCTGGATTGCCAGAGAGCCATAAAACTGGTGGTAATGAATTTACAGTAGAATTGGTCAGCAGGCTTAAGGCATTATGACTATGGTTGTGGGTGGAGGACAAGATCACTAGAGGAAAGGAGATCAAGGAACTGAGAGGAATGGTATTGAAGGATACATAATATGTATATGAGAAACATTAAGACAGAACAGAAATAATAAATATGAAAAAGAAAGAGGAGATAACATCTTCTAGAAATAAGGTCAATGTACTTGTAGATGTCTCCAGCAAGGAAGGTAGCAAGCAGTATAACTTGATGACATGAGCTCCAAAGCTGGGATTTCAAGAAGGTAAGGGGCAGTGATTTGGAAGAACATGTACTTCAGTCCTGGCCCAGTGGCACAAGGGGAATGGGATAGGAATAACTGTGACTTGAGAGAGCTGTTGGGGTAGCAGGGTCCCCTGCTTAGAGGAGAGCAAAGATTAAGTTAGAGCAAGAAACTGAAAGAGCATTTAAAAGTGCAGTTGAAGATATAGAGGATTTTTCTCATGATACAACATGAGTTTCAGATGGCACACTGGAAAAGTTTGAGTTAAGGAAGAAGGGAAAAGGGGTTAAATGAGGAAATGAGCAGAGCTGAATGGCGATCAGAGCCTTCTTAAGACAATCCAGTAGGATGGGATGTAGGGCATGAAGGCCTTAGTCCTAAAAGTCTCTTGGACCAGTGTCTTCAAAACATTTTATTTTACTACGTGCATTTTATGTGGATTCCAGTACACACTTTCACAAAATAAAATTTAAGCTAGCTGTGTCTGATATATGTTTTCCTCATCTAAACTATTCTTTTTTAAATGTTATAGCCTACCAGTTTGATTTCATAACCTGCTAATAGACCATATTTAGTAGGTTGAGAAATGCTACCTTGAACAGTTTCTGTGAGGAGGACAGTTTTTGTGTGGTTGGGGAAAGGAGCTTTTTCTTAAACACTTTGCAGTTTGGGGGAACTAAGTACAACTCTTTTAGCTGTATGGTGTAAGTCCAGGGAGAGGAAATCCTGGGGCAAAATAACTCTAAAAACCGAAATCAGTCAAAGGGAGAAATAAAGTTAAAATCCATTTATTACTAACAAACTGCAGTTCCGGGCTGTGTCTCTTTCCTCTCCAGCAGAAGCAAAACCAGCCCTCCTCTCTCCTCTCCCGGCACAGATAAGCCCTCCTTGCCCACGTAATTACCCACTGATATGGAGCTGAACTTCTCTCCACCCCTGAGGAATGATGCAAATGCACTAAAGCCATACTTCTTTCGATCTCTAAAGACTTATTGATATGCAGATGTACTAAAGCCAGGTGAGATATTCTGGAAATATTACAATTTTACCCACAGGCCATCCCTCCAGAAATCTCGCCTTATAATTTACTCATTCCCCCTCTTTCTACCAATCTAATAGCATACAATGGCTACAGCAATAAAATCTTGATAACCCTCAAGCCAGAGGATTCAGCCTATGCAGATTAAGTAAATGTACTTTATAGCACAATCTCTCACTAAGCACAAAATATGCTTCTAGACTTGTTTACTCATTCCTAACAACCACACTAGATTGCTCACAAAACTTTTACCAAAGATTAGACAAAGTCAAGCCTCTCTTTAAGCATTTTTTTCTTGACAACAGCAACACGATCATAATAATTCTCAAACCAGAGGATTCAGCTAGGTTCAAAGTCCCATGCAGATTAAGTCCGAAACTTCCATTCTAGCCATCCCACAGCAGCTGCAGCCAGGGGGCGCTTCCAGGACACAAGGACTGTAGAAGCAAATGACCATGATTTTGGGAGGCCACTTTGCTATTATTTCAGGAATACACAGGAGGCCAGCTTCCAGGCCTTTCCCCAAGGTGCCAGAAGAGCCAACCATCGCTGGTCCATGTGTCGAAATTTCCAGGGTCACATCCATTTTATTCCCAATTGCTGCACCCATCCTTGTAACACATGTCCGATAAAGTGGGTGCCTTGATTGCTCTCAATCAACAGCTACCAGCCATAGGCTGCAAAGAGACGCTCTAGGCCCCTCTTGGTGGTTTGCTGATCTGCACAACATGCAGGGCACTCCTTCCAGGCTCAGCTGACTTCCTCAAAGGTCAATGGCAGGTTCCACTAACAGGCTGCAGCCCACATTGTCTTTTGCCCTGTGTGCAACAAATGCTGATGTAGCCACTGGACCACATCAGAGGTAGGCTTTCCTTTTAGCCAGTGCACCTGGGCCAATGTGTCTGCTTCATTATTCCCTGGGGATGCCAAAGGCAAATGGCCAGTCACATGATATACAGCAGATGTCTGTGCCACACCACTCCATGGCCTTTGGGTCCAGTCTCCCACCCACCCCGTGATGGGATAGGTGGTTATTACCTTGGTTGGAGCTTTTCCAGTGATGGGCTCCATAGCCAGCAAGGCGTGATACACAGCAGCCAGTTGCTTCTCTATTAAGATTTACCAGACCTCTGCTCTTTTCCATAGCTGTGACCAGGCTCCACCTGGAGCAGTAGCCTTAGGCTCAGGCCACAGGCTATGGTCGATGTGGCCAGCAGTGGTTGTGGCGCCTCCACGACCACGCGAGTGTAGACACACGTCCCTTGGCATGAGCGCCACTTCTCCCCATCATTTCTAGGGGCAGCCCTCCCAAAAGTCACACCCATTATGACAGATTTCAGGTTCAGAGGAATCCTGCCGACTGCATCAGATGTAAGTCTGGGGAGAGGAAATCCCAGGGAAAAATACCTCTAAAAATCTAAATCAGTCAAAGGGAGAAATAAAGTTTAAAATCCATTTATTGCTCACAAACTGCATGCAGTCCTGGGCCGTGTCTCTTTCCTGCTCCAGCAGAAGCAAAACCAGCCCTTCTCTCTTCTCTCCCAGTACAGATAAGCCCTCCTTGCCCACGTAATTACCCATTGATAGGGAGCTGAACTTCTCTCCACCCCTGAGGAATGATGCAAATGCACTAAAGCCTTACCTCTTTCTATCTCTAAATGCCTGTTGATATGCAGATGTACTAAAGCCAGGTGAGATATTCTGGTAATATTACAATTTTACCCACATGTGGATATCAATTTCCAAACTCATAGGTGCAAAGAATTTATTTTATATAATAATTGTGTTTATTTCTCTGGCTCCTTATTACGTCTGATTGGCAAAATATTAATGAGTCACTCTTGGGCTTTACATCCTCTTTCCATGTTTGGAGGAAGGTTGAGATCTAGGGGACCTTGTTTATTAGCTATTTTTAATATAGGCTGCCACTGGAATGACCATTGTCCCACCCGAACTATCCCTTCAGAATTCATAAACTTGTGCTAGTGTTTGCTGTATCTGTGGTAGGAATCCACCAGACATTTTTCTTGCTCTTCTTCCTCTCTTACGGTGCTACCAGAGTCTCTCAGCCTCAGAACATCTCTCTCCTCAGACATCTTCCTCCGGATTACCTTCCCACAATGTTGGAGGCTGTCATTTCAGCCTGTGGGTGGGGATGCCCTACTTCTACTCTTGAGTCTCTAAGGCACCCTGCTGATATCTATGAATCCCCTTGTCCTTTTGCCTTATCCACAAAGTCTCTAAGTTTTCCTGTTTGGGTTATACCCTGAAATACTTGTATCCTGTTTCTGCTTCTTCTCAGCCATGTAGTTCCTCTAGCACAATAAAGTATATAGTCAGCCACTTGCTTGGATGGAGATCAGGGAAAGGGAAAATGCATGGGTAAAGGAATCTGCATTTGTAGCTCAAACGTTATCCTGTCACATTAAGAAGCTATTCATGACTACTTTTAAAAAAAAGACTCCTCTAATAAGGGTCATATTTGGAGAATTGTAAATGTAGTTTTCTCTTTCATCTTTTTGAGTATAAGAACATCACCAAGCTGACCTCAAACATGTAACTATTTGGGAAGGGGAGATGATTTACTTCTGACAAGTAAAATAGGATTAGGCAATAGGACTAGTTAGGAATAGTTTTGCAAACCAGTTCCTTGTCTTGATAGACCAGGGTTTTCAACCTCAGCAGTGTTTCTTTGTTTGGGGGGCTGTCTTGTGTACTGTAGACCTTTAGCAGCATCCCTGGCTTCACTGAGCAGCACCCCATTCCAAGTGTGACAACCAAAATGTCTCCACATACTGCCAAATATCTCCTGAAGAAAAAAACACCCTTAGTTGAAAACCACTGTGAAGGAATTTTAGTTCCATGTAATTTTAGTTCCTTGTAATTCATCAAGCCAGGCCTGAAGGACTTAGATAATAGAATCTTCCACTGGATGGAGAAAATACTTCTTTTACCTTGAGCAGCTAAGCCACAGGAAAAGGATGTAATCCAAATAGAGAAGAAAATGTATAAGCAGAAGATTCCCTCACTTTCTTTATAGCATTAAAAACATGCTTGCACTTTTGCTACAATTACCATCCTCTGGAAATAAATTTAATTATTTATTTAATTGCTATTCCACTTAGTAACACTTCAGCTATCCGAAAGCAGTTATCACGTCCCTTCCAGTTCTTCCTGTTTTTATTTACTCATTCCCAATCCCATCAACCAATTTTATACGCTGTTAAATTTTTCTTATGAGTCATTTGCACAGGGGCCCAGAATAATAAAGTGTAAGGTCTCCTCATTTCTGTGTAAGCAAGAGTGTACATCCTCAGAGCTTCTTCAGGTACTCAACAGATATGTCTCTCAACACACTGACAATAGCCACAATTCTTACTCTTCCATGAATGCATAATTATCTTATATATTATGGACCTTTCACCAAAAGAAGGGACACTTGCTTCTAGAGTGGACTTTGGCAGTGGCAAGCCAGGATTCTCTCTAATGACCCATGATATTCAACAAATAAGGAGAGCCCTGGAACTGCCTGGGAGTGGGGATGCCAGACTCTAGTCTAAGCTCCCACATTAACTGTCAGGATGATCCTTCCTTGGTGACTTAAATAACTGGTGTTTCTTCTTTATAATAATAATTATATCTTCTCACCTTTAACCTTCAGCTATAGCATAAGTACTACCTGCAAGGATACAGAGGGGTAAAAGTAATGATCGACAGAAATCCAGTAGCAGTTACAAGGAATTGCCAAGGAAGGAATGAATGGAGAGAATATGGTAGGAAAGGGGTTAATAGCCACCAAGAAGTCACTGTATTGGGGTGGGGGGAGGTAGAGAAGGAGCAACAGCAGGGAAGTAGCCTAAATGTGTAGGATAGGAATCTGCTTCCTCTTTGTCCTTTTTGGGAGTTGATGACTCCCAGTCAGCTATACCAACAGGAAGGAGTGGAGAGGGGCGGCTGTGGGAAGACCTGAGAGTACAGAAACTGAACACCTGAGAAAGGAAAAGGAAGGAAAGTGAAACCACTGAGAGAGGAAGTGTGAATGTTCAAAGGTATTCCAAGCATTGGTGTGTCACAGCTGAAGGAATGGAAAGTGAGCAGAAGGAAAAGAAATCTGAATTTAAAATAGAAATTGGTCACCAGAATAAAATTTAAAGAAGGCAACAAGCAGTGTGACCTTTGTTAAAACTTACCTAGGAATAGAGGCTCTACAAAATTATTATAATTATAGAGAAGTATTTATATATTATAGATTATATATCATATGATTGCATATTTTATGTAATATATATGAAAATAGTTTCCAAGAGAGTTAAATAGGTGATACAGTGAGAAAAAGAAACCATTTAGGATTCTACTAGCTATGCTGCTCTGTGAACAGGGAATGTTGATTTGTTTGGCCAGCAGTTAAAGTTGAATGGTCTTCCAAATTCTCCTTAAATGTTGCCATGGTAAGAAAGAATATTTTGCAGAAATTCTAATTGCAAGAATGAATATATGTAACTTAAAATTTTGAGGGAGAAGAGACATGCAGTATTTCAAGGAAATTGGGGACTTGGTTTTGGTTTTATGATGTTTGTACCTATGTTTTATAACAATGAAATGCTGAGTTTTGCATAACACCAGAGGGCCAGGCTATGAAAGGGCCAGGCCTGATTCCTCAATCTCCTCTTTTATTACACTCTACTTTTGACCTAGAGAACAAGCATAGGGCAAATTTAAAATTTATTGGAATAAAGGATCATTTATTTTAAAATTATTCTATCATGCTTTTAGATTGTGACTGTAGTAGTCCACCAACCCACCGACTGTAACGACCCCAGAGTGGCAATTGTATTTGTTTGCCATGAAGGCCTGATAATCCCTCTATCAGAGACTTTCTTGGAGGAGGGTGGGGGGATGCTAATGTATCACTTCCAAAGAAGTTCTTGTAAAAGTTTAAACCCCAAATAGGAGCAATAATATGTTAATATGCTTTTTAATGCATTATTTATTAACTTTAAGACTAAAAATACATTTGTTGATCATTTCCAGGGTTGCCACGAAGATCAAATGAGAAAAGTATGTGGAATACTTTAGTAAGTATAAAATACTAAAGAAATTTCAACTTTATTATTATTCATATTTCTCTTAAAATAAGTCATTGTAAATATGCATTTTTAAACTAATAGTTCAACCAAACAAAAAATTAAGTGATAAAATACATCTGAAGGTAGATGATTCAGTTCCTACACATTTAGAGAAAAATGCAGTTTGGAAGGCACTATAAATATTTAAAGGAGAAAGCCAAGAAATGTTGACCAAAGTTTAATGAGGCAAATATTTACTACTGCTTCTCTTGTAAGGAGTACATGGTATCTTAAGTTTGCTCAGTTTCCCAACATGGAAACTTATTAGATTTTCTCATAGGGAAAAATTTGCGTAGAAATACCTTGTATTTGTAGGATACAAATACAGAAAAAATAAGAAAAATAGACAATAGTTTTGTTATTACATGCAATGTTAATAACAGTGATTTTCTAAAGATGGGGAAGTGTGATAAAGAGACATAGTCCCACAAATAATTTATGTGACTGGCATATAATGATACTAAAGATAAGCTAAATTAACACAAAGCAATATAAACTAAAATAAATGGTCAGTAAGCAATGGAAACTCTAAGAAGATGGGTAAAGCAGTCAAAGCAAGAGTTTCTGAAGTAAAGCTCCTTGCAAGATTGAGGGAAAAACGGAAGAGGTCACACAAAGCAGAACAGGCAACCCAGGTGTCTGCCTGAATGATTTCAAGAACATTTGAAATAGGGACGGTTTCATGGACCTGTGACCTGTGGAGTTTGCACAGGACTCTAGACTCAGAAAGTCTCACTTGGTTTAATTGTGTAGTAATCTGGAAATTCTTTTTTATCTTTGAAATTATGTTTTGGAAATGAAGTCTGATGGGACAGATACCATATCTTTAGAAAATCATTGTTATTAACATTGCATGTAATAACAAAATGGTAGAGCAGAGATGCTAACCCCACCGTGAGTGTCCGCCTTGGTCCCTTGCTGCCCCATTCACACGTGGTGTTTGTGATGCCCCATGAGGGTAGAATTCCAATGGGTCCATGAGGTTTGGGAGTCAGTGAGGCTTGAAGTCAGTACACGTGTTTGTTACATCTAAGATTTGAGTAATGCTACAGGTGAGGGTGAGTTGTTGACACTCCTGGGAGGCTGTGCTTTCTATTTGAACCAGAACTTTGAATGCAGGAAGAAGGCAATAGTGGTGTGATGCTTTTCCTTATTAGCCAAAATAATGACATAGAAGAAAAGGGAAAGATAGGACAACCCCCAATTCCTTTATCTTGCATACCTTCCTAAGTTATCAGCAAACGTGAAATAGAAGGCATAGGTAGAATGTGTGTCTATTAAGAAAGGAAATGAAAGCAGTTGAGTTACTTTTGTGTGGATTTCCACTATTCTGGTAAGAACAAAATACATACACACGTATATAAGGTACAAAAGAGAATGGTGTAATTTTGGTGATTTTACATAACATTAAATGTTCTTATATTTACATTTAACACTGGCATTGTACAATATGAAGATAAATAGCAAAATGTATGCAAAATTTAAATTTTTTATTTTCTTTACTTAGAACAACATTTAATAGCTAATGAAAAAGCAGCATAAATTGAGACAGAAACAGAAGAAAAGAAAAAACTTCTATATTTTATAGTATCTTTGAAGGCACTCTTTTTCTGCTATTTGAGTAAGAGGCCCCACACATTCATTTTGCAGAAAGCTCTTAAAATTACATAGCCAGACCTGTCCACACCACCTCCCAACCATCCTCCAGATTCCCTTCCACATACTGGGACCTCAAATTCCAGTAAAAATAACACAGAACTTGTCATTCAGCAATCACAGGGAAGCTTACACGCTCAAAGATGTGTGATATAGGAAGCAGTGGACTTGACTAAAAAAGAGGGGTCAAGTCCTAGCACCATCCCCATGTATACTTGGGGAAGTTGCTTATCTTTTTGGTCTCTAATTTCTTAACTGTGCAATGGGCTAACTGACTTGTCTGTAAGACCACTTCAAGCTCAATGGAATCTGTTGTTCAACCCATATTAAGAATGTAAATTGCTAAATTATAGAACTGTGCAGAGACTGTGGAATTACTAGAGAAAATGGCCCTGATCTCTGAAAGGACAAAGAATTAGGCTGAAAGGGATGAACTGTTTCACTCTTTGTAGGACCAGCTACAAAGTGAATACCACACTACAGTAGAAGTCTAAGGAAGAAGTAAACAAGAGTTAGAGAACACTCTAAAAATGTTCTAGGCACTTTTCATGTTATTCCAGTGATACCTCGCACATCAAGCCCAGGAAGTAAATGAAGCAAAAGTGTCCTTGGAAGAGGGAAGAGCCGAGGCAGGCCCTGAGGTTAAGCAAACTGTCTGCAGACACCCTGTTGGGAAAGTGGTAAGCTTTTGAACCCAGGTCCAGGTGCTAACAAAGAACATACTCTTTCCACTATAACAAAAAAAAAGTTTTTGGCCAAACAATGAAATTATGAGAAATAAAAAGTTCAGAAGTTAAGTGTGCAAGTCACTTGGAGAAGGAAACTGACAAACTCCTTCCACTTCAGCCTTCCCAGGTGACAAATCATGATCAAAGGACAAGGGGGAAGTTAAGCACCTTCTTGATGATATAATTGGAGAATTTTGAGTGTTTTGAATGATGATTGAAATAGAAATATATAAAAATCAGAGTCAAAAGAAAATGTGAAATCTGTATGTATTTGGGGATTTTATAATACTCATTTTATGTATATAAGCATGTTACTTTAGAAACTGTTTTAAAACAGCTAATTACAATAATGGTTATTGTCATTTTGAACTCATTAAACAATATTAAAATAGCATGAATAAGTTACTCTCTTCCAATATTGAACAAATTTTCTAATCCTACAATTTTTAAAATTTGTATTTCTAAAATATGTCCTTTGTAACCCAGTAAATTATATTCATTTCCCAAGTTAATTTCCTTAGAACACTGGTTAACTGGGATTTCTTCAAGCCTCTCAATCCTATATTCAGTGCAAAATACAACTGGAAAAGTTCAACTTTCATTTTGAAAGCACTCTTCATTTCTTTAGTCCAGTGGGAAACTGAAGGCTGAGAGAACTGCTTGCCTGAATTCTCTGAGCAAGTCAGCAACAGACTTCCAAGTTTTATACCCTTTGCACTGCAGTCTGATCATTATTTCTGCTTGCTCATCCCACTCCAGCCATGTAACCTTTGACCCTATCCTGGCATGTCAATATTCATTCATTCCTGTGTCCACAGCAGCACAACTGTGAACACTGGCAACACAGTTATTTATGGCTAAGTCACACAGTCGTACTTATGAGAGTTAACTTGGTAAGACTGTGAATGAAAAAAATTTGGGGTTCCCTTATTTGTAATATAGAGCAAGGCTACCTAACCAGACTAACTCTCTGTGGTTCTGAGGTTTCAGTGAGACAATATGTGAGGAAGAGTCTTGTGAACTACATCAGAACCAGTTTCAGTGCAAAGTAACAATATGGAAAAATCAACAAAATCACAAAGCTTAAGTTACATTTGAAATTACGAGACTGATAGAAATTATAACGTTTCTGTATTTCATCGGTATACAGGAATGGGATGAAATTTGGTATTTTCTGATAGTTTTCAAAACTTGGATAAACATCCCATTGTATTATTTCCTGTCGTCACCCAATAGTCTCAGTTATTTTACTGGGTTCTTTCTCTCTGTATTATAACTAAAATCTCCTAATCCAGAAATAAATAATTTTATTTTTAAATCTTCTATTGACCATTTTATCTCCTTGGGCTAGCATCTCGGCTCTTTTTCCTTCCTTTCATCTTCTGAATCCTCTGTCTCCAAGGTAAAACAGAAAAATTCCAACTAATAATTGAAGAAGAAATGTTAGAATTAGAATGTCACCATTTTTCAACATTTACTGAAATAATGTGGATCTTGGCAATGACCATCAGTGGTCATTTGCATTCCTAAATGAAACAACCTGACTCTTGATGCACATTCACAAAACCACCTGTAAGGAGTTTTGATGCAGTCTCTAGAGATCTCACTGCCAGCTTACAGGAACTAAAGGTGACAGAGAAGCAGATTTAATAACACCACAATATTGCAATCTGAAGAATCTAGAATGTAGGAAGTTTTATAGGACAAATGTCCCAGTTCTTTCATGAAATAAAGGCTTTGTAGATTTTAAAAGGTTTAAGAGACATAAATTAGTTGCGATTTAGACCTAATTTGTAAAATCATTGTGAGACAATCTGGGAAATTTGAACACTGATTTGATACTTTATGTCAAGAAATTATTCTTAATTTTTACAATGAGGTAAATTTTTTTGTTTTAAAAGATCCTTATCTTTTAGGATTACATACTGAAATATTTATGGATGAAATGATTTTCATGTCTGGAACTTGCTTAAAAATAATCAATTAAAGCCAAGAGTGGGAAATTATAGATGAAAAACAATTTGTCATGAGTTATTGTTGAAGCCGGGAGATAGTTACATTTGGGTCCATTATTCTATTCTTTCTATGTTTTTATATGCTTGAAATTTCCCATTATGAAAAGTGTCCAGAATGTAATCACTTACCACCACTAGCCTAAGCAGAGCTATGATTACCTCTCACCTGAATTATTGCAATGTCTCTTAATTGATCACAATGATCCCACTCTTGCCCACCGACAGTCATCCTCAGCCCATATGATAGAGTTACTATTTTAAAATTTAAAATTTAAGTCAGATCAAGTCACTGAAGGTGAAAAAGGTTTTCAGCAAGTAGAAGCATTAGATTCTTATGATAATCCAGGCTTGAGGTCGTCAGGACCTAGACCAGGCAGATTGGTAGTGGCAAAGATGATGGTACGTGTATTATGTTCTCATACACTTTGACATAACACCAACAGGGCTTATTGATAAGTTGCATATGGAATAGGAGAAAAATGAGAGAATCAGTGATATCTCCAAGGTTTTTGGCATAAAATATTGTGAGAACAGAATTGCATGTATTTTATGAAAAATTATCATATTTTCCAAAACCAAATATAATGTAGTAGGAAGAGAAGCATTGTTTTATGTTTTTGAAAATTTGTTCACTATCTGGATTAAAAGAGAACTGGATTCTCATATCTGCATTCAGTCTGTTCAGATAGCACACATACTGTAGCCTTTGAAACACTTCAGTCCAGTGTGAGAGATTATTTGAGATAGCGTTAACATTATGGAGTACCCAAAAGTATCTTGGGCGTCTCTGAACTGTCAGAACTGCTGTTGTACACCATTGGTAAATATTTAAGTTCAAATGTCTAATTTCACTTCTAGGATATGGTAATGTCAATTGAATCAATTACTCAGATTTTCAGAGGCATAATTATCCTCTAACTTTCAATATTCATTTTATATATCTGGCACAAAAATAAACATTCTTAAAATGTTTATTGAATAAATTACAGACTCACTCTATTGTCACTGGTTAGAAATGTTCATTATAACAATATCAAGATGAATATTGGACTACCTACTAGTTGGTAAATCTTAAGCACCAATTTTCTTAAGAAATATTAGACAAATATTTATTATGTAGTAATAAAAATTAAAATTGTGTTGTATTTAATATTTTTAAAATACCAGTTGTATATTCTTTATATCTTTGGCCACAGATTTCAATGAAAATTAGCCTCAGAAAAAAAAGTTTCAGTTAAGACACACATAAAGGTTAGATGTTTTAGTTGCCTGTGACTATTTTTCTAGTATTAACCTGAGACTCCCTCACATTATATATCTAATAGACTAATTCACATTGTATGTAATTTATTTAGAGTACTGGGAAACAGGATTATGCATTACTGCTCCACACTTTCAAAACAGTAATTACCTTGTTTAACAAGAATATTTTATTATGTTATATGAAAATTTAAATTTAACATTGTGTTTCCTAACTTAAGAAAGGGTGGCTGTCAAAAAACTTCAGCATAATCATGAGGACATATTAAAATTTTCAACACTAAAGGCAAAGGAAGACATAGATGCCCAATATTCCTTCTGTTCAACATTTTAAATATCTACTTAATGCAATAAACCAGAAAAATAAATAAGAAGTATGTATCTGAGGAATGAAGGAACATTATTTGATGATGATGTCACTTATGTAAAAACCATCCAAGAGGGTCACCAGACAAAGTATTAGCATTAATAATTAGTATTAATCCATTCAGGTACACAGAAACAAGATCAATCTTTAAAAATCTGTAAATTTATTTTACACAATCATCAGAAGTAGTAAAAGAATAAAGGGTTCCAATTCACAGTATTGATAATGATAGCATGACTGAATAAACTTGGCAAGGCCAGTCTGTAAGGAAAAAAACTTAACTGAAGGACATATGTGACATAGAAATTCAGAGATATATTTATTCATTGATGAGAAATTCAATATGCCATTTCTCCCCAGATTAATATGTGAATTCAGTGCAATTCTCCCTTTCAATAGAATTTTTCAGTAACCTTCACAAGCCAATTCTATAATTAATATGAAAGAGTAAATGAGCAAGAATAGCCAAGATAGTTTTGACAAGAATGAAGAAAGAAAAAAGGGTTTGATATGTCACTTAGCAAAATGTGCTAATTTTTAAAATGTGGTGTTACACAGGAATGCACGAATAATAGAAGAAACAAATTAATAGTAAAGTGGCCCCAAATAAGACTGTGAACATAAGGAAAGTTTCATTATCATAAAAGTAGCCTTTTAAATCAGTAAGAAAATATGAACTATTCATCAGATGGTGTAAGGAATATTGTTATCCATTTGGGAAAAAGAATGGAGTGCAATTCATACCTCACACAAAAATAATCCTCAGAAAATCTGAAGACTTAAACAATAATTATAACAATAAAATAAGAAGAGAATTAGGAAAAAACATAATATATAAGTTAAACGTAAAAGATATACATCTGTTTTGAGGTTAGGGGTGGTCTTAAGCAAAATACCAAAATTAAAGGCACATGAGAAAGAACTGATCAATTGACAGAAAAAAATATTTAAAAATTATGACAGAAATCATAAAGTTAAAAATCAAGAGATGGGCTGGAAAAATATTTGCATGAGTATAACCACTAAGTATTTGATATTCAAAATATATGAAATATCCCAGAGATTAGTAAGAAAAAGCAAATGATGCAATAGAAAAATGGGTAAAATATATAAATAAGAAATTCACAGACTTAAAAATACAAATACCCAATAGGTGTATGGAAAGACAACAGACCTAAATAGTACTAATAACTAGGCAAATACAATCTCAAATATGAGATAACATAGAAATGACAAAAAATGTAAAGTTTGTTACTGAATGCTGGCCAGGGTATGGGGAACCTGCTATTCTCCAATTGTTGCTAGTTGAGAGGACTTGGGTGTAAATGCCTGGGAGAGCTACTTGGCAGTATTAAAATATCCTATGCCTCTTCCCTATGATCTAGCAATTCTCTTCATAATATCCACTGTAGAGAAATGCTTGATCAGGTATAGGAGGATATACTAAGAAACATTGTTTCTGAAAGGAAAAGATGGAAATTAACTGTACTTCCCTAGGAAAATGAGTAACTATGAATATGTCCATTCTGAAAGGCACTATGCTGTAGTTCAAAAGAACAAGAGGAATTTATAGGAACCAACATGTAAATAACTCCAACATCTATTATTGAATAAAAGTCAGACACATAAGTGACAAAAGAATTTGTTCACTTTACATAATATTTAGTTAAAAAATACATGTGTAAATCTTGCCATTTAGGACAACATGGATATACCTAAAGGGTATTATGCTAAGGGATATAAGTAAAACAGAGAACAACAAATATCATGTGATTTCACTTATAATGTGGAATCTAAAAAACAAATGTACACATAAGCAAAACTGAAATAGATTTATAAATACAGAGAACAGACAGGCAGTTGCCTTAGGGCAGGGAGTGGGCAGATGGGTTAAATAGATGAAGGGGAAAAAGTGTTAGAATGTTTGATATCTTGATCTGGCTATGGTTATGTGAGTATGTACACATGTCAAAATTCATCAAAGTGTACAGGAAAAAAGATGTGCACATAAAACAAAATAATATGGTATATATTCCAGGTGTTTACACTTTTGAATGTAAATGTTCATCATAAAACCTGGAAGAATATACAAAAAGAGTTACCTCTGGGAAAGGTTCAGAGATCAGGATTAGTAAACAATGGAGGCTGAAGCTTATCTGTAATATCACAGGATTGTACATGGGGAAATTATGCATGTATTATTTCATGCATGAAAATAATTTTAAAAAGAAATACTATTAAAATTAGGTATTATGTTCTAATGACTTAAAGCAACCTAATCTTTTAAAATGTTTTGGTTTCAGATATTAAAATTTTCTTCAGTAAGATCTTTTCAGAAGTGATAGAAATTATATTAAATTGGCCTCTGTTATAGATAAGCGAGTGGTACATGAGTGACATAAAGAGACAGATATTCTTTTGGAAGACAAAAATAAATCTCTGTATGTGACTTCCCTGTAAATGTCTCTATCTCATAGACAAATGATATTTTGCCCTATTTCTGAGCTGAAAAACTGCTGATTTGAAGTTTTAAGAATAGCTGAAAAATTTTTTTAAGTCAATATGATTACAGATATAGGAGAGATATAGTAGGCATTTTTTCAACAGGAAACCAGAAATTGCATGTACCTATGCCAGATGGCATAATAGAAAATACACAAAGATATATATATATATATATATATATGTTTATAATGTTACTTTTTATGCACAAATAGTGATATTAATACCAAAATAGCAGCTTGTGAATATTTTATGCTAGTCAAAACCTTAAGCATAAGGAAAAAAAGACAAAATGTCTTTTAGTTAGATAAACCAAAGTACATCAGGCATTCAATTTTAGAGTCATTGCATTTTTTTTTTGATAAATACCAACAATTCAGTTATTTCTTACCTTCTTTGTTGTGGTAAAACACACAAATATAAAAATTACCACCTTAACTTATTTTTAACTGTACAGTTCAATAGTCATTAAATACCCATATAATGAACCACCGTCACCACCAACCCTCTCCAGAACACTTTCATCTTCCCCCAGTGAAACTGTTCAGTGTCCCTGGAGATTGTATTTGAACTTTAGGATGGGTTTTTCCATTAATGCAAAAGAGTTTATTGGGATTTTGACAGGATTTATGCTGAATCTGTAGACCACTTTGGGAAGATCTGACATCTTAAGACTACTAAGTCTTCCAGTCCATGAACATGGGATGTCTTCCCATTTACTTGGGTCTTCATTAATTTCTTTCAGCAATGATTTGTCGTTTTCAGAGTATGGGTCTTTCAACAAATTCATTAGGATTATTCCAAAGTGTTTTTTATGGTGTTACAAATGGCATTGCTTTCTTTTCTTTTTTTTTTTTTTTGGTATCATTAATCTACAATTACATGAAGAACATTATGTTTACTAGACTGCCCCTTCACCAAGACCCCCCCAATACCCTTTCACAGTCACTGTCCATCAGTGTAGTAAGATGCTGTAAAATCACTACTTGTATTCTCTGTGTTGCACAGCCCTCCCAGTACACCCCACGCACTGTAAATGCTAATCATAATGCCGTCTTTCTTTTTCCCTGCCCTTATCCTTCCCTTCCCACCCATCCTCCACAGTCCCTTTCCCTTTGGTAACTGTTAGTCCATTCTTGGGTTCTGTGATTCTGCTGCTGTTTTGTTCTTTCAGTTTTCCTTTGTTCTTATACTCCACATATGAGTGAAATCACTTGTTACTTATCTTTCTCCACCTGGCTTATTTCACTGAGCATAATACCCTCTAGCTCTATCCATGTTATTACGAATGGTAGGATCTGTTTTTTTCTTATGGCTGAGTAATATTCCCTTGTGTATATGTACCACATCTTCTTTATCCATTCATCTACTGATGGACATTTAGGTTGCTTCCATATCTTGGCTATTGTAAATAGTGCAGCGATAAACATAGGGGTGCATCTGTCTTTTTCAAACTGGACTGCTACATTCTTAGGGTAAATTCCTAGAAGTGGAATTCCTGGGTCAAATGGTATTTCTATTTTGAGCATTCTGAGGAACTTCCATACTGCTTTCCACAATGGTTGAACTAATTTACATTCCCACCAGCAGGGTAGGAGGGTTCCCCTTTCTCCACAACCTCGCCAAATTTGTTATTTGTCTTTTCGATGATGGAGATCCTTCCTGGTGTGAGGTGATATCTCATTGTGGATTTAATTTGCATTTCTCTAATGATTAGCGATGTGGAGCATCTTTTCATGTGCTTGTTGGCCATCTGGATTTCTTCTTTACAGAACTGTCTATTCAGCTCCTCTGCCCATTTTTTAATTAGATTATTTGCTTTTTGTTTGTTGAGGTGCATGAGCTCTTTATATATTTTGGATGTCAAGCCTTTATCGGATCTGTCATTTATGAAAATATTCTCCCATACTGTAGGATATGTTTTTGTTCTATTGATGGTGTCCTTTGCTGTACAGAAGCTTTTCAGCTTGATATAGTCCCACTTGTTCATTTTTGCTTTTGTTTTCCTTGCCTGGGGAGATATATTCATGAAGAAGTCGCTAATGTTCACATCCAAGAGATTTTTGCCTGTGTTTTTTTCTAAGAATTTTATGGTTTCATGACTTACATTTAGGTCTTTGATCCATTTCGAATTTACTTTTGTGTATGGGGTTAGACAGTGATCCAGTTTCATTCTCTTACATGTAGTTGTCCAGTTTTGCCAGCACCATCTGTTGAAGAGACTGTCATTTCCCCATTGTATGTCCATGGCTCCCTTATCGTATACTAATTGGCCATATATGTTTGGATTAATGTCTGGAGTCTCTATTCTGTTCCACTGGTCTGTAGCTCTATTCTTGTGCCAGTACCAAATTGTCTTGATTAATGTGGCTTTGTAGTAGAGCTTGAAGTTGGGGAGCAAGATCCCCCCCACTTTATTCTTCCTTCTCAAGATTGCTTTGGCTATTCAAGGTCTTTGGAGGTTCCATATGAATTTTGGAACTATGTGTTCCAGTTCATTGAAGAATGCTGTTGGTAATTTGATAGGGATTGCATCGAATCTGTATATTGCTTTGGGCAGGATGGCCATTTTGATTATATTAATTCTTCCTAGCCAGGAGCATGGGATGAGTTTCCATTTGTTAGTGACCTCTTTAATTTCTCTTAAGAGTGTCTTGTAGTTTTCAGAGTATAGGTCTTTCACTTCCTTGGTTAGGTTTATTCCTAGATATTTTATTCTTTTTGATGCTATTGTGAATGGAATTGTTTTCCTGATTTCTCTTTCTGTTAGTTCATTGTTAGTGTATAGGAAAGCCACAGATTTCTGTGTGTTAATTTTGTATCCTGCAACTTTGCTGTATTCCAATATCAGTTCTAGTAGTTTTGGTGTGGAGGCTTTAGGGTTTTTTACATAAAATATCATGTCATCTGCAAATAGTGACAGTTTGACTTCTTCTTTACCAATCTGGATTCCTTGTATGTCTTTGTTTTGTCTGATTGCCGTGGCTAGGACCTCCAGTACTATGTTAAATAACAGTGGAGAGAGTGGGCATCCCTGTCTTGTTCCCAACCTGAGAGGAAGCTTTCAGGCTGTCACTGTTCAGTATGCTGTTGCTGTGGGTTTATCCTATATGGCCTTTATTATGTTGAGGTACTTGCCCTCTATACCCATTTTGCTGAGGGTTTTTATCATGAATGGATGTTGAATTTTGTTGAATGCTTTTTCAGCATCTATGGAGATGATCATGTGGTTTTTGTCCTTTTTGTTTATGTGGTGGATGATGTTGATGGATTTTCGAATGTTGTACCATCCTTGCATCCCTGGGATGAATCCCACTTGGTCATGGCGTATGATCCTCTTGATATATTTTTGAATTTGGTTTGCTAATATTTTGTTGAGTATTTTTGCATCTAAGTTCATCAGGGATATTTGTCTGTAGTTTTCTTTTTTGGTGGGGTCTTTGCCTGGTTTTGGTGTTAGGGTGATGTTGGTTTCATAGAATGAGTTTGGGAGTATTCCTTTCTCTTCTATTTTTTGGAAAACTTTAAGGAGAATGGGTATTATGTCTTCTCTGTATGTCTGATAAAATTCTGAGGTGAATTCATCTCGCCCGGGGGTTTTGTTCTTGGGTAGTTTTTTGATCACTGCTTCAATTTTGTTGCTGGTAATTGGTCTTTTGAGATTTTCTGTTTCTTTCTGGGTCAGTCTTGGAAGGTTGTAATTTTTAGGAAGTTGTTCATTTTGCCTAGGTTTTCCAGCTTGTTTGCATATAGGTTTTCATAGTATTCTCTAATAATTCTTCATATTTCTGTGGGGTCCATCATGAATTTTCCTTTCTTGTTTCTGATTCTGTTGATGTGTGCTGACTCTCTTTTTCTCTTAATAAGTCTGGCTAGAGGCTTATCTATTTTGTTTATTTTCTCAAAGAACCAGCTCTTGGTTTCATTGATTTTTTCTATTGTTTTATTCTTCTCAATTTAATTTATTTCTTCTCTGATCTTTATTATGTCCCTCCGTCTGCTGACCTTAGGCCTCATTTGTTCTTCTTTTTCCAATTTTGATAATTGTGACATTAGACTATTCATTTGGGATTGTTCTTCCTTCTTTAAATATGCGTAGATTGCTATATACTTTCCTCTTAACACTGCTTTTGCTGCGTCCCACAGAAGTTGGGGCTTTGTGTTGTTGTTATCATTTGTTTCCATATATTGCTGGATCTCCATTTTAATATGGTCGTTGATCCATTGATTATTTAGGAGCATGTTGTTAAGCCTCCATGTGTTTGTGAGCCTTTTTGCTTTCTTTGTACAATTTATTTCTAGTTGTATACCTTTGTAGTCTGAAAAGTTGGTTGTTAGGATTTCAATCTTTTGGAATTTACTGAGGCTCTTTTTGTGACCTAGTATGTCGTCTATTCTGGAGAATGTTCCATGTGAACTTGAGAGGAATGTGTATCCTTTTGCTTTTGGATGTAGAGTTCTATAGATGTCTATTAGGTCCATCAGTTCTAGTGTGTTGTTCAGTGCCTCTGTGTCCTTTGTTATTTTCTATCTGGTGGATCTGTCCTTTGGAGTGAGTGGTGTGTTAAGGTCTCCCAAAATGAATGCATTGCATTCTATTTCCTCCTTTAATTCTGTTAGTATTTGTTTCACATATATTGGTGCTCCTGTATTGGGTGCATATATGTTTATAATGTTTATATCCTCTTGTTGGACTGACCCCTTTATCATTATGTAATGTCCTTCTTTATCTCTTGTTACTTTCTTTATTTTGAATTCTATTTTGTCTGATACTAGTATTGCAACACCTGCTTTTTTCTCTCTGTTGTTTGCATGAAAAATCTTTTTCCATCCCTTGACTTTTAATCTGTGCATGTCTTTGTGTTTGAGGTGAGTCTCTTGTAAGCAGCATATAGAAGGGTCTTGCTTTTTTATCCATTCTATTACTCTGTGTCTTGTGATTGGTGCATTCAGTCCATTTACATTTAGGGTGATTATTGAAAAATATGTACTTATTGCCATTGCAGGCTTTAGATTCATGGTTACCAAAGGTTCGAGGTTACCTTGTTTACTACCTCACTGTCTAACTTAACTCACTTATTGAGCTATTATAAACACAGTCTGATGATTATTTCTCTCCCTTGTAATTCCTCCTCCTCCATTCTTCATTTTTGGGTGTTTTGTTCTGTGCTCTTTTTAGGAGTGCTCCCATCTAGAGCAGTCCCTCTAAGATACCCTGTAGAGATGGTTTGTGGGAGGCAAATTCCCTAAACTTTTACTTGTCTGGGAATTGTTTAATCCCTCCTTCATATTGAAATTATAATCGTGCTGGATACAGTATCTTTGGTTCAAAGCCCTTCTGTTTCATTGTATTAAATATATCATGCCATTCTCTTCTGGCCTGTAAGGTTTCTGTTGAGAAGTCTGATGATAGCCTGATGGGGTTTCCTTTGTAGGTGACCCTTTTTCTCTCTCTGGCTGCCTTTAATACACTGTCCTTGTTCTTGATCTTTGCCATTTTAATTATTATGTGTCTTGGTGTTGTCCTCTTTGGGTCCCGTCTCTTGGGAGTTCTGTGTGCCTCCGCAGTCTGAGCAACTATTTCCTCCCCCAGTTTGGGGAAGTTTTTAGCAATTATTTCTTCAAAGATACTTTCTATCCCTTTTTCTCTCTCTTCTTCTTCTGGTATCCCTATAATGCGGATATTGTTCCTTTTGGATTGGTCACACAGTTCTCTTGATATTGTTTCATTCCTGGAGATCCTTTTATCTCTCTCTGCTTCAGCTTCTATGTGTTCCTGTTCTCTGGTTTCTATTCCATCAATGGCCTCTTGCATCTCATTCATTCTGTTTATAAATCCTTCCAGAGTTTGTTTTACTTCTGTAATCTCCCACCGGATGTCTGTAATCTCCCTCCGGACTTCATCCCTTAGCTCTTGCATATTTCTCTGCAGCTCTGTCAGCATGTTTGTGATTTTTATTTTGAATTATTTTTCAGGAGACTGGTTAGGTCTGTCTCTGCAGATCCTCTCTCAGGTGTTGTCTGAACTACCTTGGACTGGACTAATTTTTTTGCCTTTTCATGGTGATAGCAGTGTCTGTAGGCAGGTTGTGGGTGTGTCAGCTGGGAGAAGAAAGTCCTTTCCTGCTTGCTGGATGCCTTGCCCTTCTCCACTGCCTGTGTTGGTTACCCGCACTCCTGGAGCAGCCACCAGGTTAGTCCCCTAAGCTGCTGTGAGCGGGGTCTCCGTCAGAGCAGCACGGTGCTCTGCAGGGAGTGGCAGGCACGCTAGGTGCACTCCTCCGTGATAGCGGCGCCCCTGCCGGGCAGCTGTGTGCCAGCAGCGGCCTTTGGGTCTGGCCCGGGCAGCTGTGTGTTGGGCTGGGATTCCGGTCAGCTGCTTGGAGCACACCTGCTCCCTCTGGCTCCCCTGCAGGTGCATGTGGGGCTCTCCTGTGTGGGCCTCTACTGGGCTCCTCTGGCTTCACTTCCGCTTGTGTGCCGAGCTGCACCCGGGCTGTTCAGTCCCCACTGCTGCACCTCTCACAAGCCTCTCCTGGTTCCCTCTGGCGCTGTTGGCGCACGCAATCTGCTCCCGGTCCCTTCCGGCGCTGCCGCCCCTGGCACGCGCTGCCACTGTCCCGCTACTGGGCCAGTGTGTCGGGGTCTGCGCCAGTTGGAGGAACGACTGGCAGGCTGCTTAGTGCTGTGAGGGGCTTCAGAGCTGCGCTGCCTCCCTGGGGTTTAGGGTGCCTAAGGTTCCCCGGGATTCTCAGCTGCTGGCTACATGTGCCGGGATGACTTCGTCCAGCTATGGGGTCCCTGTCTCTTTAAGACTTGCAGAAAGCACTTGCTTTTCTTTTGTCTCAGGGGTGCCGGTTGCAGGGACCTGCCCACAGGTTTTGCTTTTCTGTTTCTCTAATATCCAGCACCCCGTGCACCTTGTGTCTGTGCTCTGGGTGCAGATTTCTAGAGCTGGTTGTTTAGCAGTCCTGGGCTTTCACTCCCTCCCTGTTCTGACTCCTTTCTTCCCACTGGGTTTTGGGGTGGGGGGGCGTTCGGTTCCCACCTGGCCGCAGTTTGTATCTTACCCCCTTCGTGTGATGTTGAGTTCTCACAGATGTAGATGTATCCTGGCTGTTGTACTGCATCCACTGGTGTCTCTTTTAGGAATAATTGTATTTTCATAAATATATATGTTTTGGGAAGGAGATTTCCTCTGATCTATTCATGCCGCCATCTCCCCATGATCCCGAGTCACTGCATTTTAAAAAGTGTTTCATAACACAGCTGTAATGATCACTAGGGAAATTAAATCAAGAATGATGAAATTCAGAGATTCAGTTCCATAGGTATGTTTTGTGAGTGCTAGTGTTTATGGCAAGGAGCAGAAATTGAATGGTTGTTACTAAGTCTGAAGAAGGCAGTTCATCATGTCTGGTTTGTTCATACAAATACAGTGTTATGAAGCCCATTAAAACTTCAGTAAATAGACATGTGTTGCTAGTGTTCAAATGGTGACATTTAAATAATTGAAAATAATATAGACTTAATTAGACACCCAAGAAGGTCATTAAAAATGTTGCAATAGGAAATATACTTTATATATAAGAATATATGACCCCAGTGTCAGAAAGATTTCCAAATAAAGTCTGAGAGCACATATTTTTCAGAGAGGAAACCAAAGTTCCAACATTGGAAACATGATGTAAAAAAGATTCAATGACAGGAATCAACGCTGAATTTTAACATTTTTAAGGTAAATGAGTTGAAAAGTGACCTCTAGTGGATTCTAAGCTGCAAGAATAAAGCTGGCTCTTTTCATTTAAAAAAAAAGTTTTTATTATGAACATAAGTTGCTGAGGACAGAGAATCTGGACAATGTATTAAAAAACACACTTAGTAGCATAATGTATTTATTTTTATTGTTTTCACAATTTAAAAATCAGTATTTCAGAAGGAGTTCTCAAAATCTCCTTCAAAGTCTGTATATTTAAAATAACAAACTTTTAAAAAGCCTTTTCCACACATGGGTAGTGTTTATTGACCAAAAATGCATTTCCAGTTGGAAAAGGACAGACACAGTTGAGATTCGTAAGAAATGAGTTGTAGGTCTCATCAGCACAGGCATTTCTGTTCCTGTTTCATCTCTTTCACCTCCCACGTTGCTGGTCAGTGATACACCTCTCCCAGACTGATCCGGCAGCACATGCTGGTTTCTCACATTCTAAAGGAAGGCTGATCCTCTGCAGGGGCCCAGATCCTCTGCTGAGATGTGCCATAAACCAGCAACAGTTGTTGCCTGACTTCAGGATCTTAAAGGAAATTTGTTTAAAAAGCATGCATTGCATTGGAAACAAGCTGTTGATTTATAGTAGTTTGGTGAAATAGTAAGAGTAGAAAAGGCCCCTACCTAGTTGAAGATGAGATTTTGCTTCCAAAATCACCATAAAATGTAGTTTCATTTTTTAAAGAAGTAGAGACAACTATTTTTTCCAGAGTGAAAAAACTTAAGATGGAATTTATTGAATAAAAAAAGGAAACATATTTCAGAAACTGTATTTCCAAGTAAACATAGAAATTCTGTGCAAGTTCCCAAGAGCATAGAAAATTCCCGAATGACCATTTTCTCTCTAACCCAGGAAAACTGTCAAATCAGTAATCATCTGGAGGTTAGATTTTTAGAAGCATAAATTTATTGGTCTTCCTCAACTAATATAGTTTTATAGAGCTAATGATGTTTCTGTAACTGTTAAAAACCTCTGCTAGTTTAACTCTACACATATTTAGGGGAAATATTAAAATGGAATGTAGTGTGTAAGCATAGTTATTTTCATCTACTTCTCATGTATACTTTAAACTTAATTCGGGCTCAGGCTAAATTAAACAAGGATTGAATTTTACCCTCTAATCCATGTTTAGGTTTTGCTTTTTCTCAACTCTCTTAGAATGAACTACATTATTCTTACATACTATACTTACAGTGAACTATACAGAACCATATGTTTTTCATCCTTTTGGTTTAAATTCTTCTGGCACCTAGGTAATTTAGAAAAAAAAGGAGACCTGGAAGGCTATTTACAGAGGTAGAATAATTCTTTTGCAATGTCAAACATAGACACTTGAAAACGTTCCATATAGAATCATTTTTGATCTCTAATAGGATAATAGGCTAACAAAATACATGTTTTTATTCCTTTTTTGAATACCGACTTTTTAGTGGCCATTTGACAGTTGGTCTCACTAGCTTTTCAAGTGCTCAGGATGCATTTTCTGTCCTTACGTAGCCAGCTTATCAGGACCTCCCAGGCTGCTCACTCCAAACAGGAGTGAGCAAACAGGTCTGGCTGGTGTGCAGTAAAGGCCAGCAGCATTCCTGGGTTCCACCAGACCACCAGGGAGGGGAGCTCTCCAGAGTGGGGAGCATCCAGAGGAGTCAGGGGAGTGGATTTTTACCCAAGATGTTTAGGGAAGATAAGAAATCTACTCTGATGAGTGGAGAGTCCATGGTTCAAACTCCAACTTCATTTGTCTTAGTTTCTCACCTACAATTCTTGTGAAAAGAAATAGTCTGTATCCTAGGATACCACCTTTCATAGTTTCCCAATAACATCCTCCTCTTAGTACAGAAAGTACAGGAGATGCCTCCCTTCATTCACGGAAGGGGGGATAGAGTTTATAGCCCTAAAGTGGGGAAACTACAAGATAATGGAAAATTCACCAAGACCTATAAATGGGGATTATGAAAAATAAATAATTTTTATGAATCTAATGCCTACTATGTGACTTAGGCTACTATATTTTCTATCCAGTCTTTAGAACAATCCTATATGGTTTTCAATATTTGAGTTTACAGGGGAGCAAGCTAACAGGTTCCGAAAAATAAGGTGACTTAGCAGCTACACATTGCAACAGAGCACTACCTGGTGGCAATGCCAAGGTCTTTCTGACTATAGTACACCCTGTTTTGCTCCACCTCCGAAAACAGCCTAGAAAATTAAGGAAGGGAAGTGGTTATTCCTTAGGTCATTTGCTCTCTCAGTATCTGAATAATCATTCTATTAGCTACCTAGCCAATAATTCTGAATCCTGACTTAATTTTTGTCCCACCAATGAACTAAAAAAATAGTCAATAACAAAACAAAGACTTGTGACTTTTCTCAGTCCACCTAGAAGCCAAATACATTCAACTCGAGTACACAGAGGTATTAAAGATACCAGATAAAATCCCCAAATAAGGCTCTACCTCTTAGGTAGATGTAGAAAGCATTTAGGCAGCTTGTGTAGCCTGTCAATTAATGTCCTTTTCAGATGCAGCAATGAGAGGACAAAGAATTGTTATGATTTAAGATGTTGAAAAAGAAACAAAGAGTGAATCTCTGAAGCATTTGTTTGACTCTTAGAACTCTGGAATATTCTAGGCTGATTGCCAAATGAGTGTTTGGTTGAATATAAATAAGCTTATTCTCATGCATATGTATAAATGTGTACAATAGAATTGAGAGCTAATAAAACATTTTATACCTAAGCAGACCAATATTTTATCAGAAGAACCATTGTCAGTTTTGCTTATATTTCTGAGCACTATTCCATCTTAATATTCTCCAAATTCTAAGTACCAGCACTATTTCCAAATTATCTTATTTTACTTCAATTTCTTTCTATTATAAGCCATAGATAATAACTGGAATTTACCATGTATGACTTCAGAAATCTCTTCTCATTTATCATGACAAAAACCTTTCACTTTCTGAACTCAGTTTCCCTGGACTGTGTATCAAATAGATGTGTACTTGGTTAATAAAAAGAAAAAAAACACAGTCACAACAAAGTTGTCTTATAAAGTAAGTACCCATTTCACGGGCCTGCATTTTAGGATGTTTTCTTTAACTGAAGTAGAATATTTTAGTTATAGATTAGTAGAGAGGGAATCATCTCATCATTACACATGTTGTTTAGTACTGTTGCCCTACAGTGCAGGGGGAAATGCTATCTTAAAGAGAATAATAATGGTATCAGTTGACAGATGTATCTGTTCAAGGAACAAATAAATTATGTTGAAATTAAGTCATAGATCAACCTGAGAGAATTTTTTCAAACCTATTGAGATTTCTTCCCTAATGATATGTGTCATGACCTTTAATTTGTCCTTGTCATATCCAACTGTTGTTTCAGGCATGCAGTACCCCTCTTACATATTTTATTGCTGAAGCTACGTACCTAATTGAGGAATTAGAAAATATGTAATAGGCTGGTGACATTGATAATGAAAGTGATGTGAGGCAGCTATATAATCTGATAGAATAGAGTGTTTCACATTATTCTCTGAAATATTTACCTCTGAAACTAGGTGTTTCTGGTTGCTAAATTGTATAGAAAAAGCAATAGAGGAGAAATTGTTTTGCATTCTAATAAAACAAGTAATTTCTAGCTTGGTATTTGGAACTTAGAACATTATTGTTCTGCTGTTTAACTGTGTGAAAAGAGAATAGGTAAAATGGGCAACATATACCACAAAATGCACCCAAGAATTGATTATTACTAAAGAGAACACGCTCAAAAAAATTTAGGTGGAAAAAAAACGAGATGCTAGATGTCTTCTCTGTTCTTCTGAGCTATCAGAAGCAACTTTCCTAGACTTTATTCAGTATAGATATACTCTGGAAAATTAACCATCTCTCCTTTGTTCCTTTTTCTTTTCTTCTTTCTTTCCTTGTCTCTTTCTTTCTTTTTGTGGGGGTGAGATAGAAGAAAGGAGAAGTAAGGTAATTACTGGAAATAATATAATTAACATTTCAAAGTGCGTTGTCCCTGGACAAAGCCTTCAACAGAAGTTTGATATCAATTTTTCCTATGTCCTCTAACTATTATATTAGTGAACATTTAAAGGTAGTTTCTGAAAACTAATCATTTAAAGGTTGAGTGATTATAGCAAGCCACCTACCTATGATATTTCATGACACCTACTAATTTAGCATGCTTCCTTATTTCCTATAGACATACTGACATTTTCACATTAAGTTCATCCTATTTGAAAGGGAAGGACTTCTATCTTAATGCTGTGCAGAAAGAAATTGTATCCAGCAATTTGAGCCAAAACGATTTGATAACTTAAGCTCCCTGAATTACATCATTTGAAATAGGACTTTTCAGAGGAAATACACACAGTAGGGTTAACTAATTAAGGATTGTGACATTCTTGGGATATGCCAAGAAGGATATTGGCTATTAAGAAGAAAGTATCTTTAAAGTCTCTTTTCCTTCCATGACTATAGTAAGAAAGACTTACAGAGTTAGCAAGTAGCTAATATCATCCTTCATGCTTATTAAAGGTCAACAACAGTAAATCAATTTATAGCAACTTCCTAGAAGTTTGGAACAGGAAACAGTAAAGTATGCTATATCCAAACAGAAGCTGCCAGGATAACTTAGCTGGATACAATGTAATTGCAGAAGTTAAAATTAGCCAGGTCACCTTACTCTTATGGAAAAAAAAAACAAACCTGGGAACCTGGCAACCACATAAATAGACAGGAACTTCCTTCCCATTAATAAGCTTCTTTTAGTTCTATGCTGAAATGTTATTCCAAAGACATACACCCATTAACTCCCCAACACCACTTCCTACACCAAGTTTCGGCACTCACCTTATTATTACGAAGACCCTGAGCTTAATAACTATAAGTGTTTACCATATATATATGATCTGATCATATTAGAATTGAAATATCTTATAAATCATGTAGTTCAACCCTATTTTTTCAGAAGAAGAAACAGGTCCAGAACTGTGACTCTCCAAGCTCAGTCAGCTGCATTTACATTGATTGCTTACTATGACCTTCCTTGTATGGTAAATAGTTTTTATATCTTCCTGTAAATTTTTCTGTCACTGTAGCTGAACGTCTTTGAGAAAAATTAAGTTCAACTTTATCACTCAAGAGTATAGCAATAGCATATGTCTGTGAGTTGTTCCTAAATAAAAATAAATAATATGTAACTTAAAAGTTAAAAGTAATGTAACACTAAATATGGAAGACTTTTTAATTAACAAAGCATAATTATTTATTACCAAAAAACATCTAAAAACATTTCTTGTACTAACCATTTCGTGGTTTAAAAACTGAAGTACAACCACATGATTCCGCCTGTTTTCCACTAGGTGGCAATATATCTTTTTCTTTAAGTTAAATGTATTTTTCCAGGGTATGATGAAAATACTTCCTTGAGTAGTTTGTTTGAGTAGAACCTATTGAAAATTAAGATTAAAAAAGACTTAAGAAAGAGACATGACATTTTAGGGATGTATTAGGATAGGGGCAAGGACTGTCTTATAAAACCCAGAATCAAAATTAAAATAATAAATTGTTTTCCATATATGCTCATCATTACAATTTACATGACCACATAAAAATTTAACAGTGATTTGTTGCTTAATTGAAATCAGTTTTGTTGTTTAAGGTGGAAAGCAAAAAGTACTGAAAATTTTCTTAATCCTGTCACTTAAAACATCATCCTCAAGATAAGGTCATGGTATTTTAAACTGTGTTACTTATTTCCATAGCCTATCTCACTCAGGACCTTGAAAGAAAATTCATTAAAACACTTGTAGTTTATTTTAGCCTTTTCAGTCTATTTGTTTCCATACTGTAGATAGCTAGTTCTGAACTAATAATAAGACAAACACTATTTTCTTTCAAGTCAAGTAAGTTTCAGGAAATTATTTGACTAATGTATTAGCCTGCTCAGGCTGCCATAACAAAATGCCACAGACTGGGAGGCTTAAACAACAGAAAGTTATTTTCTCACAGCTCCACAAGCTAGAAGTCCAAGCTTGAGAGGCCGGCAGGGCTGCTTCCTCCCGAGGCTCCTCTGCTTGGCTCACAGGGGACGCCTTCTCTTCCTCTCACATGGCCATCTCTCTGTGCTGCGTGTGTCCTAACCTCCCCTTCTTATAACCAGTTACACTGGATTACAGCCCACTCATACTTTATTTTACCTTAATTTTTACATATTTTAACCTTACTTACTGAATTTTTTGCCTTATTTACCTTAACTACCTCTTTATAGGCCCTATATCCAAATACAGTCACATCATGAATTTGAAGGGAACACAATTCAGCCCATAACAACTAGTAAATCTGAATACACAAAATGCCCACATTTCTACACTGAGGTATTCAGATATAGAACCAAGAATCCTAGATTGGAACTAAGAGTTCTAGAGCTAAGGAAAGATATTAAAGATTATGTGGTCCATGGATTCTTGACCCTTGCTGCCCAGAACTTTTAAACACACCCATGCCTGTTCTCACACTCAGATATCCTGATGAATTAATTTGCAGTGGGACCAGTCACGAGTATTTTTTAAAAACATTCCAAATGTTTCTAATATGAGACCACACTAAAAAGCCACTGACCTAGACAAGTATTTCCCAAAGGTGGTTAAAAAATTCCTTAGAGAGTTTATTAAAATGTAAGTTCCTAAATACAGGCCACTGCTGCCTTTGTATGAATGTTGAGAAATGGAGGCGAGTCCATTTATCAAGTGCCCTAGTAATTGGTATGAACCCTTAATTCTGAGAAGCTCTGAGCTAGTCTCTCATTTTACAGGTCAGAAGACCAAGGCTTAGAGAAATTAGTCCAAGGTCACACAGCTAGGGAATGGCAGAGCCGGAAGAAGATTCTATGTTAGATCTCTTGAATCTAATCTAAGTCTCCAGCAGGATTCTCTGTGCTAGTAAAGAGCTGTGGATTGTTGTGAGTCTTGCATTCCACCTGGTGCCATCAGGCCCCACCACCTCAATTAAGGCCTGAGTCCTAAAGGTGACTGTAGTAATGGGTTAGCAAATTCAGTGAGATGAAGCCCCTGGAAGAGTCTGCCTGGCACCAGGAGCTTCCGCAGCAGGAGTCAGTGGCTTAGACTCACTTGCCATCAGACAGCCAGAGGCTTTGTGCAGGCATCAGCTGATGGAAAAGCAGCAGTGGTCGACTGTGAGCTAGGACAGGGAATGAATGGGTAGCTCAAGAGATTTTCAGTTCTGCTGCTATTATCCAGACAAAAACCATGGGTAGAGAGAGCTCTTGGAAGCTTGTTGTGGGAGCCCGAGTTGACGAAGTCTGTGAACAAACATGTGCAAGTGAGTTGTGATGCAATTTTAGAAAACCGAATACATCAAAATCCAAAAAAATAAAAAGCAAACTGCTCAAGGGGTGATGATCCATGGATATGTTAAAGATTTCCATAAAGGTTTAGCTTAAAGTTTTTCTTAAACAGAGACTTTCTTATGCATTTATATTATTTTGTTGTTCATACTAATGACCCAGACTTGAGTGGGAAGGGAAAAGCAAAAATGTTGACATGTAATGAATCACCAGAAATTGAAATCGATCTGAAAGAAAGATAGAACATCACTGAAGATTTTTTAAAACATTAATTTATATGTATAACACTGTAATTCAATTTAACCTTGTTATTTCAGAAACAGCAATTTTCTAGACAGACGTACCATACACTCTGAGTTTCCATAGGGCAGGCTACTTTTCTAAACCCTACACTACATTTCTCCAAGTATGGATCAAGAACCACCTGCTCTAGAATCACCTAGGATTGGTTACCTAAAATGCAAGATTCTAGACCCCTAATGAGATCTACTCAATTTCTGGAGGTACATGTAGGAATCTGCATGTTTAACAGCTACCTAGGTGATTTAGAGAGGACTCTTACTTTAGGACCATCATAATGTCCTATAGATACTATTTCTTTTCCTCTGCTCTGTGGGCTCTTACTATCTATCATTTCTGGTGAAAATTTCTGAGAATGGGGGTCTTGTGGAAATGATCCTCCTTCAGAATTGTTTCCTTGGAGGCAATGAAATAGTGAAGTCATTATCGAGGTCCTCTTTTCAGCATCTTTATTCGGTTTTCCAGTTGATCAGGTGTAGGGAAGGCCCCCCACCTCCACCTTCCCCTACTGTTCTATGAGGACAGCTGCCCGCTGCTTCACCCCTGGTATGTCTGGCCTTGAGAAACCTGTTGTACCCATGGGAAAGGAGCTAGATAAGGGCCTAGAAGGCCAGACGCCTGGCCATGAAGGCCACATGCATGCACATCTTAAAACACTTAAGTAACCACGAAGAACCGTTCTGCTGTGTGCAGAATAAAGTGGCCTCTTTAAGCACCCTCCATGACGACTCCCGCTGCCTTCTTTGCTCTTCGCGTTGCCCCAAACCTTAAAGGCAACCCCCAGACCCTGACACCAGGCTCTTGGGTCCCTGAGCAAGCTATTGCAGAGCTGATAAGACAGAGACTAAGAAACTGTATATATTAAACTTTAAATTTTTTCTTCTGAAGTGTGTTCAGGGAAAGCCACCATTCCAGAGAGGAAAGAAATTTGCGCTATCTGAAATCCCAAGTCCCTTATTTATTGACTGTTATAAAATTGGCTTAATGCAAAATAAATGTATTTTGAATAATTAAAGGATTTAAGAAATTCGTATTTGAGCTTAGCAATCAGGGAAATTGACAAAACCTGTTTTACCATTCTGTGGTCTTTATTATGCAAGGAATTAGATTTTTGAGAGGTAGGCTTTCTAAATAACTCCCTGGCTTTAAGTTTAGACATGTTTGGAAGCTTAATAAAAACTTTCAAATGCAGCTTCAAAATCAAAGACCTCTTTTGGGAGCAGTTTTTGGTATTATCACCCAGGAAGAGAAGTTTTAAGCATTATCACCTCTTCATACCAATGTTTCATCTTTTCTGAGATTGTCCCCAAATTAGAAATTAAGCCCAAAAAGGCAAATGGAGGGAAAAAATACCTTCATGTAAATTTAAATGATTTTTCCTTGTTATTTACTCATACTGGTGGGAATTTTGTATACCACCCCTATGCTGGAGGGAAAAGAACTAAGATCTAATAAAGCCTAAAGGCAAAGGCAACTGAAGATGAGAGGTTCTGAGAGGGGATTCAGAGAGCAGATTAAATGCGAAGGTAAACTTCACAGCATTCACTATTTACCTCTAACTTGCCCTGCTAAAGCACATGGTTTAACTTGCCCTCTCTTCGAAAGCATTTTAATGAAGAGGTCTAATTTACCCTTTTCTAGGAGGGACCATGCAGTAATATCCCCTTTCTTTCCTTTCCTACACCCTTATTTGGCTCCTACCCTGGGCCCCTAAGCCTAGAGAAGCTGATGGATACTAAGATTTTTCTAACTGCATGATTTGCA
This sequence comes from Manis pentadactyla, assembly GCF_030020395.1. NCBI lineage: Eukaryota > Metazoa > Chordata > Mammalia > Pholidota > Manidae > Manis > Manis pentadactyla. The sequence continues at coordinate 66,081,983 of NC_080023.1, read as the reverse complement.
TCAATTTCTGGGATGGGTGTCGCTGTTTGGCTGTTTGTCTTTCTCAAAGACCCAGGGAAATCTTGCCAGAGGAGAAAACAGACCTTAACTCATTTGTCTGAGAGAAAAGAAGTCATCAAATGCCTATTCAAAAAGTTTCACGCATCACAAATAAGTAACTAAGCACAGGAAAAGCTACTTTGGGTTCTACAAGCAATAGTGGGACATGGACACTCCCATCCAGACATGAATCCCCAGAGAATTGTAATCATACTACATTTTTCCAGATTTCAACCCCTGTAGCAGGAGTGTCCTGGGATTCTGGTCAAAGGTGGAACTGATTTTTGGAGTTCTCCCCTGAAACCCACAGTCCTGCTTTTCTCCAGAGAAAATGAAAAAGAAAAAGATGAGAGGGATTTGGAATTGAAGGCTGGACATCTGAAGAAAAGTGAAGGGACAGAGTTAGTTACTTTTGTCTCATGAGTTTTTTTCTTCCAAATTTCATTCCTTCTCTTAGTTTACAGAGTGCCTTAATATATTCCCATATAATTCATTCCCTCAAAAATAAGGGAAAGAGAAGAAGATATTGTATACATTCTTCAAATCTCCATTTTTTAAAAAAGGGGAAATGTCTGATAAAATAATGCATTATAGCTCAAGGTCCACTTAAAAATACTAAACACATTGAGCTGGAATCAGGGGGCCCTTCTGATGAAATTAACTTACAGATGGGTGTCATTCAGGGGTCACTGTGATCTGCAGACCCACCTAAGGTGCGTTTGTTACTTGGTACCCAGATAGAGAACAGGACTGCTCTTCTGCATTTTGACCATCTTTTCTACAGCAGGGAAAGTTGTAGTAGGGCTCTTCTCAGAGCCCTTTTCATTCTTAGTATTATGCTGCCTTATAATTTTGAAGTACTGGGAACACACTATATTTATAATTTAAGATTATTATAGCTAAGCAATTAAACTACATATACTTGAATGGATCTATAGGCTTGCTTGATTTTATTTTTCAAATATTTTTTCAGTGACCCTTCTGTTAGTTTGGGACATAAAGAGGAAGCACTGAGTTGTTAACAACACATCCACAAAATCAAACTAGCTGTTACTCCCACCACAAAATGAGCAAAGATCATTAAAGGAAGTCAAGACCACAAGAGTTCCTATAGAGGTACTGGACCATCCTCACCATCTGAGGGAGGTAAGTTGAGGCCAAAAGCCTGTCTCTTTGACCAACAGGGGAGTCATTCTTGTATAATAGTATGAAGGGCTTCTACATGAATTGTTTTACTTGCTTTTCAAGACAGCTATGTGATAAACCCATAGGTGAAGTATTGACAAGTTCAAGTCAAGTGAACTGAGACACATAGATAGAAAGGTGACAGAATTTGAGGCAGGCTTAAGAACCACTCTTCTTTCCATTACACTATGTTATATCTCATCTTTCTGTTCCAAGGTGACAGCCATACTAACCACACAATCTGAAAACATGATGTAGTGGGACCCTTAGTAGCCTTCCTTTAGGGTAGTTTGTGAGAATTAAACTAAGTCAACATATGAAAAGTACTTAGACTAATGCCTGACAGTTGTATAGCTATATGTGTGTACTAAAATGTATATGTACACTTACATATATATACTATATACACACATATTTATCTGTGTGTGTGTGTATATATATATATATGTCATGTGTGCAAACACAAACATATATTTCCCACTGTATACACATACACACACAACTTGAAAAAGGATACCTGAATGATAATTAGCTTAACCAGGACAGTTGTCCAAGTAGGACACCTTATCAGACCTCTAACCCTAGAGATTAAAACTGAATTTTTTAAAAAAACTTTTTCTTCAGTTTCTTTACCCATTAGTCTTGGGGAATAGATGTATTTCTAAAAAGTTTGAAGTCCCGATTTAATGCAAGAAAAACAAAAGTTGCCTTAGGAATACACTTTGTGAAGCAGAGAGGCAAAGAGCAAAAGAGCATCCCTTCTGCCTGCCCAGCCGGGTTACAAAGCCAGAAGGCATTCAGGCCTACCAGTCTAAGCAGATGTTTCTGCAGCAACATTCAGGCCTCATGACCTGCCTGCCAACCAAAACACACTTAAAGAGGAAAAGGAGGTAGCCCAGCTTTTCAGTCCATTCCCAGTTCAGCGTCTGGTTAGACTAAATTTTCTACACCCCTTGGATGTATTTTTGCACCTTGAAGGGAAGACACTGACATGTCCAAAGCAAGGCTGAAAGTATATCAGTTTAAAAGCCAGGCCTGCTGTTTTCTCTTCTAGGGGAAACTGTTCAAGAGGTGGCTGTGCATGTGTGTTTCTTGGGGGGACTGGCACCTACCCATTTCTTTGAATCCATGGTTGGATGACGGGTAGTCCTCCTTGCCCAGTAAATTGGCAGTGCAGTCTCCGGGTGGGCTGGTGCCACCACCATAGGAGTCAGTTGTTTGGATGGCTAAGAATTGTCAAGCGGGGTTCCTCTTAAAACTGCAGGAATGTTCTCAGATCTCCTCAAGTGCTAAGAGACGGAAAGGAGCATGGAGGTGAAGAGGGACTGAAGAAAAGGAAGACAGGAGATAACCACAGAATGAGCTGACTCCAGAACATGGAATTGGGTAAAAAGAGAAAAAGGAAAGAAAATCTGAAACTTCTGGGGAATCTTTGCTGGCAGTGCTTGCCCCTCGCAGTCTGTCTGCGATGATGCTCCTACGCGCTGCGTCTCCGCTCAGGCCTAGCGCAAAGGGCTGCGGCGGGAAGGGGGCGTCAGTGCCTCCCCAAGCGTACCTGCCCTTGACTCTTGCAAGACCAAGGGCAGACTCCTGCACGTGAGCTGGAAGCACGCTCCCGACGGGTGGAAAGGAGTCAGGGCCAAGAGAGGGTGCAGAAAGAGACTCAGGAGGCTCGACCCTCGGGATCAGGAGAGGGTGGGGCGCACTTGCTGGCCGGTTTTCTGGGTTTATCTGGGACCGCGGTATCCACGCTCAGTGGGCAAGGCGCTTAAGGAGATAACTGAGGGTGGAGAAACGTAACAGGGGACGGAAATCCGGCAGTGTACCGAAGTTCAGAAACAGTGAGGAGGAGGGAGGAAATACGAAACCCCCACTGGACACCTGTTCTCACCCTGCACTCCGCGACGCCCGACGGCAGCGGCTGCACATATGTGCTTGCAACCGGCGCGCATGTGGCTGCAACTACATTTTGCAGGGTTCTGGGGCTGTGGAGCTGGAGAACCTATGAGTGGGCCCGAGACCTTGGGAACTTCCACAGGTAATTCAGTCTTGGCTTTCCAGCGCCCGCCGGCTAGTGCAGAGATGTGCGGGCGTCCCTTCCCGAGCCCTGGGTTCCTGCACGCGCTTGGTTGTTAAGCTATACCCTGCAGGCACAGCCTGGGAAATGCAGGCGTCCCGCACCCTCTTCCTACCCAAACGTAAATGAGGAGAGGAATTTGTAATCCGCTCTCAGAGAGCAGGCGAGGAAACATCAAGCGCTAGATGCCAGGTCAGTCCCAGGCATTCTACCCCTGACTGGGACCCAACAATTGCCGGGTTTTCTTATCCTCAGACTTTAGGATCAGCGGTCTCAGCACTTGGAGTTTAGGCGACCTGCCTGGACTTCACTGGACCAGCGCAGCTCCAAGTCTGCGTGACCCTGTGACCTTGTTTCCTCCGCAGCCATGTGCATGTTTGCCCATGACTTCAGACAGACACCTCAGCTAGCTCGGCAGGTACGCGGACTTACAGACTCCTAGAAACTCTCATCTGCAGAACTTGAGATGCCGGAGTTTAAGATAAAACCGAAACCGATGAAAATGAAGCATAACATAAAAACATTTCTCAGTTTGTCTTGGCTGAGAAGAACTCTGGGCACCATTCCCCTGCAACTGCTGCCTAAAAACGTCTTGTGGGAAGATTCATCAGCTTAGTTACCTAGCCCTGAAGTGTCTGCCACAAACACACCTACCTGGATCACCCGGACAGCAGCTCAGCTGAAGCTTGGCTTTCTTCCTGATTCTGTGATTAAGTTAATGACCTTCCAAAAGAAAACACAGGGGAAGCGTACAAGTCTACATGTATCCTTCAAAAAATATGATTTCAGACTATGAGGAAGTCCTTTTCAAAAAGCAGTGTTTGTTTACCTTTTCCTAGACCTAAATTAATCTCTGAATCCCCAACAGGTGATGAAGCAACCGCAGTTGAAAAGGAGATTCTGGAGGGCTCAAACAGGAATGAAGGAGCACTCATGACTTTTTTTTTTTTTGTAAGTTAGGCCCCAGGAAAACCCAGTTTGTTTTTAAGAAAATTTTGCTCTGCTGGTCCATTGGTGTCCCAGGCATGGCAATTTGGTTAGGCCTCTCAGGAACTCTGGCTTAAAGATCTTTTGAGGCCCATTTCCATTTGCCTCCAAATATCTAACTCATTTCATGCCATCAAATTTGCTTCACAACCAATCTTGGTCTTTTCTATCTTGACCTTTTCTCTAGAAAGCCCCCTTTAGATTTCATTGCAGCCTGATTAACTCAACAGAAAAACAATCCTCCGGTATTATAAGTACTTAAAAGATATGGGAACCGGCCTCGTTCATTGTACAGATGCAAAAATCAAGATGCACGTCAAATGATGCCAGTAATGATGCAGGGTCATATTGGTCATGAATAGCAGAGTTAGAATGGGAATTTTGGACTGTTCTCATCACACTTTGCTGGAGATTAGTATTGCAGATCATCCAACTGCTGCCTGGGAAAACTGAGTACAGGCTTCAAAGAAATGTAGCACAAAAAAGTTCTTGGGTAATCTTAAAATCAATCTACCTTTTCACCAACCTGCATCACACTATGGATACATCTCTCTGTCCTACCGATGGTCTTTACCTGCTTCCTGTTCCCAATTACATCTTGTTCCATAGACACCTTAAGATAAGGCTTTATAATCCTTTTATGAAAGGCCTGCAATTTTATCAAAAACCTGCATTGATACCTTGTACAAGTTTCCCAAGTCAGGTATTTTCACAGGTGTCCTTCTAACATGGGGGTGGGGGGAAGGGTTGGCAAGATGTGCAGGAAGGAGCAAACAATGAGAAAGAATGCCTCCTGTGATAACCAGTGTAGTGTTTGTTACTAGAGCATTCATAGAGATACTTTGAAGATGACTGTGGATTAAGTGCATGCTACTGAGGCCTAAAAGATCGTTTCTTGGTTTTGTAACTGATGGTTGCTGGACATAACACATATGCCCACGTGTGTGCATTCAATTTAACTAAAAATTGTTGTCAGTTATATGAAGACTACAGAGGGAATTTTTCATAAGAGGAGAATCAGGTAGAGGAGGAAAGTTACCAGGTTCTTCTGTGTGGTAATGCTCCAGGACTAGTTTTTTCCAGAGTTTATGCAGCTGCCCAACCTTTAGAAGGAAAGCTGGGCCCTACAATACATAGACTACCCTGGTCATTTCTCCTCGGTTTCTAAAGAAACCTCTGGTTTCTTAATGGGTAATTATAGAATGCTGAAGGGTTCTAGAGCAGAATACTTTTCTATGTGGGCATCACAAGTAGAACTGAAATGGGCTTTTTATCTGGTTTCCCTGATCCAGGCTTGGAAGTTGTTTGTCTCTGGCCAGTTTAGCAGATGCTAATTACTGTGCTGCTAAAAAGAATGCTGACATTCCAGTGATAGGTTCACTTAATGGCAGACATCTTTGTCTAAATGATTTGTCTTTTGATCAGGAAGCACCACACTTTCCAGCTAAAGATTTTCCAAATAATAATCAAACCTTTACTTCTTAGTTCTAGATTCAAAATTGGCTTAGAGTAAATAAATGCAAATGGAGCAGGATTTATCATCCCTCTTTTCTGCAATCTCTTCTTTTCAGGGACTTAATGAAAATAGAATCTACTCAAAATGTAGCCCTTAGCTACAAAAAATTTTTAAAACACTTTCCAAATAATAGCTTCGAAGAAAATAGTCATTTATTGTCAAAGCATCCAACATACCTGGATAATCTATAAAGGTTAATAAATCTTTCCAGGGGTAAAAGAAACACATAACTATTCAGACTCCATTTCACTGGCACAAAATTACACTTTGTATTAAAAGGAAATACATATTTACATAATGATGACATTCTTCATTGAAGTCCATAATCATTTCATAATGCATGCACTTACCCCTGGAAACTTAAATTGGTGACCCCCTTTTTATTTGTTTTGTTCATTTTTGTAAGAACACAACCTGTCATCAAGAAATGCAGAAAGCATGGCAGCCTCCTCCTTTACTTTATATCTAAAATAAATTTTGCCCTTACATTATAATTATTACATCTAAACTGTAAGTGCTTAATAATTTAAGTAGAAACATATGACAAATGCATCAATATGTTGCAATATATGACATTTTTAAAAATGTACCTTTGTTTTGGGAAAGTGAAAATGCGTGCATTCAAAAGAAAACTCCTCAAACCCACCCAATCAAAAATCCACCACCCTGTCTCGTGTGTGTGTGTGTGTGTGTGTGTGTGTGTGTGAATAGGTCATGGGTAAACATTCGATGAAAAGGCTGGAGGCGGGGTGGAGGGGACTTGTGGTGTGTGTTTCTATCTGTATCTCTGGGGCAGTGTTTCGGGTCACGGGTAGGTGGTAGATGACCTCGCGGGTTTGTTCCTGCAAGTGGCTTGGCTGTGCATGTGCGCTCATGGAAAGTTGGAGTCCTTAACTTGTCAATTATGCGAGGTCATGTGCCTGGAAAGGTGGTGGCGCTCCCTGAAGGACTCGTTGCAAATGGGGCACTTGAGTTTCTCCTCCCGCCGCCTCTTCACGAGGGGCTCCATGGCGTACTCCTTTTTGTGATGCGACCTCATGTGGTACACCAGGTCGGAGGTCATGCGGAAGGAGGCATTGCACTTGGCGCACCAGTTCTGCGCGGGCAGACACAGCGAGGTGAAGGAGGGCGGCAGCAGCGTGAGCGCCGAGGGCAGTTGCAGCTGTAGGGGCCCCGCGGCCGCGGCCGCCGCGGCCGCCGCGGCTGCGGAGCTCTTGGGCCAGAAGGCCGTGGCGTAGAGGAAGGGGTTCTGTTTGGGCAGGCCGCCGCCGCCGCCGTTCGGCAGGGCCCCGCAACCTCCGTTCAGGTCCGCCGCCCCCTGCAGCTTCACGGCCAGAGGGTCGGCGGCGGCGGCGTAGAGTCTGGTGGGGCCCACTGCGTCGCCGGGATGGCACTGCTCGAGCGCGCTCAGCTTCTGGCCCAGCACCAGCGGGGACAGCTGCGAGAAGGAGCGCGCCGGCTGCGAGAAGGCGCTTTTGCGCTCGTCCGACGCGGCTCCCTGGCCGCCGGCCGCACCGCCAGCGACCCCGGCGCTTGCGCCGCCCCCCGCGCCGGTGCCCCCCGCGCCGCCCAGCTGCGGCACCGAGGTGAAGGCGCTGCCCCGCGCCGGGCTGCCGCTCTCCAGCCGGCTGGGCAGCGGACCCCCAGGCCGCGGGCCCAGCACCTTCTCCGAGCCTGCGGGCGACGCGGCCACAGGCGTGCAGGAGCCACCGCCGCCGCCGGAGTCCTGGTCCTCGGCAGCGACGCCCCCGCTGTCGGCGGCTGCCTCCTCCTGCAGCCCTGGCGCTCGGGCAGCTTTCTTCACCTCCACGAAGGCGCTGCGCTTCGCCTCGCCCGTCTCGGGGCTGGGCGGCGCGAAGAGGCGGCCGTTCTCCTCCAGGCTGAAATAGCTGCCCGAGGCGCGGTACTGCTGCGGCGTGCACACCAAGTCCTCCTTGGAGGCGGGCAGGGGCCGCTCGGCGAAGCGGCCCCGGCCCCCCACCAGCCCCGCGCCGCCGCCGCCCACCGCCGCCGCCTCCTCCGAGAATTTCCTCTTGGCTTTGCCGCAGCCGGTGGCGTTGCCGTCGGGACTCAGCTCCGCCTCCTGGTGGCCGCTGGCGCTGCTGCCGCTGCTGAGGCTCTGGACTGGGGAGCGGCTGCTGCCTCCCCCGGAGTTTTCCAGCTCGCGGGCCAGGTTATGAAAATCCGTGGAGGGCTTCGCGCTGCCGCCGCCGCCAGCCGCGGGTAAGTTAATGCCCTCGGGGGAGGGGGCCGGGTAGTGATGGAGAGGGCCAGCTTTGCAGAACTTGGGGCCGGGACCCAAGGGTGCCTCCTGTTGCTGCTGGTTCTTGCCACCGCCGCCTCCCCCGTGATCCTTGGTGCCCACGCCGCCGCCTTGCTCGTCTTGGGGGCTCATGTCGGCGCTGTGAAGTCTCTTGGGGCAGCGGAAGCGCAGATGCGCCACATAGGGAAACTCAAACTGGAAACGTTGGCTGCATTCCAGGCATGTGTAAGGGGACGACCCTGCTTAGTGAGAAAACACCACACCACACACGCACATACACACGCACACCATATGATTACTCAGCGTCGTCTCGGGGCCAGCTTGCCATCATCCCCTTTACAAATCCGCCTTCATCTCTCAGGAGCTGAATGCCTGAGAAAGAATATCCTGTCTGGCCTGACCTCACATTCCCTCCTGGTTTGGGGGGAGTGCAGTAATTGAGCCAAGGATTCCCCGATTTAGCCTCACCTATCTGTCCCACCTTCATTTCGGACAATCTCTTAGGAGTTTTCTATGAGAAGCCCAATGGGAGGAAAGGCGCGCCCACAATGAGTGCCCGAAGCTCCCTTCGTCTCTCCCTGGCTAACTAAGGGCCCACTCGCAGGTCCTGAGCCAACCTACCATTCATTTTGCTGTGGGATCTAGAGGGGCAGAGCAAGAGTAAGTCAGTCAGTTCTTTCCCGTACCAAACTAGTAACTCCTCGTCTTTGGCAATCCTGCGGAGAGAGCGGTAAAACAGCTGTCCGTTTTTTATATAGGCTTCAAGGTTCTGCTCTTCTTTATCTCTGGCTGATTGGACAAGACGCAGCCACATGAGACCTTCTGAGGAACCATTTGCCGCTGAGGTGTCTACCTACAGTTTAGAAAAAGAAAGAATTCAAGAAGATAGAAAGTGGAAGAGGGAAACTTGTGAGAGAATGAAACCAGAGGAACCAGGACCATTTCCTTGATGCTATTCTTTTCCAAAGAATTATCTGAAATCACACGTCCAAAACCTGATTCAAGTTAGCACGCATTCTGGTGTTTGTAACCAGCAGGCAAGATAACCATCCTTTGAAAGGTTGCATCAATCACATAGTTTAAGTAGTTGTTTTATATTTTGGTTGAATATGAGATTTCTTCTTACAATTCAAACTAGTATTAATCATTTGAAAATTTACTTCTGAATTATCCCACATTACAAAAGTGTGGGGACTTCTGTTTGTTTTCGAAGTAAAAAGAAAGCTTAGATCTAAGAAATTGTTCTATAGCATTGACTCATCTTCCTAATTTTGGCTTAAACAAATAATAGTTTTTCTTTGTAAAGAAAGACTAGGAAGCGAGGGAACTTTATCTTCCAACTCAAACATATGGAATAATGATGTTTTATTGTCAAACCATAAACATTTTTAAGTGTAAACTCTGGGCACTAGCTGGCATTATTGGAAAAAGTAACATTTAGGGCAAGAGGAGGCCTCCTAGGGTGGAAGGCAAATGCATCCAATACTTAAAATAAAAGTACTTACAGAAAGTACTTAGTATGCAGATAGTCTCATCCCTCTTGAAATCTCCCCAAGAATTAAGGAAGTTATGTTCAGCACCAGGAAAGCCCAGAACTGAGGCACTGATTTAGACAAATCTGGCATTCCAGATCAAATTTCATCTTCTTTTCCAGAAAATCAGTTGAGGATAATTTGAGTTTAATTTTCCTTTTCTAATTTTTGGTGGGTAAAATAGGATAGCTCATGTTATTGCATTTTCTACATTCAAAACTTGTCTCATCTTGTCATTAGAATGATTTTGTAGTCCATTTCCAACAGGACATTACCCTCATACCCCACAGAGCATCGGCAAGGACTTACCCGGAAGATATAAGGGACTGTTCTCTTGTCGGTGGACTTGAGAGCTATGAAAGCTATGCTGTCATACAGGGAAGTATGGCTCAGGATGCAGGGACCGAATATAGCATTCTCAGGGATGTCGCAGGTGGTGTAAACGCTGGTAAAAATATCTGTCAAACATTGTTGGACAGCCTTGGCATCTCCATCCCAGATGCCTCGCTGGATGCCCGAGTCCTCCATCACTGGAGACAGATACACAGGACAACGAAGCGAGTTACATTATTCCTTTTGCCTCTGTGAATCCAGGCAGAATATTTCAACTCTAGACAGAATTTTTGTGAATTTGCCTGACTTTCGCATAGCTCTTGAGAAATAAACCAGTAGCAGATTAAATCTGGTATATTTTGAAGATGCCAATGTAAGGAGTACTTTCCTTTTCTCTCTTTATTTTTTCTTTTTAATAATTGGAATAGTGGAAGCTCAGAGTGTACTCCCTGCTTGGGAGAAAGAAAACAAGGCAGATCGTTTTTGCATTACCTTGGGAGAGGATGGGAGAAGATTGGGGGGAATGTGGGGAGAACAATAGGATTTTTTACTAGACTATAGACTTCCCTGACTGAAAGAAACTTCTAACCCTTGGGAGAAAGCACCTAGCCTCTCCTCTCAAGTATTGAACTGGGTGCTTGGGAGCTGACTTTTTTTTTCTTTCAAAGAGGGGAGCAGCATTCGCAAGCAGGCAGAGACAGCCAAGCATGGCGAATGGATTTCAAGTAGAGTGTCAGGGCCACTGATACCCTGTCAGCTAACCTTTCTCTGCAGCCTACAAGAGGGGACGTATGTCTGCTCATTACCATAATCCAACACTGTCCCTCTGAGGCTTTAATTAAAAGCAGCAAACAGAGGTAATTATTTTTTTTTGACATGCTTATTTATGGATGAGGGTGAATCCCAGTTACCTTGTTATACAAGGGGTGAATTGAGCCACACGTGCCTCATGAAGTGAGTAGGTACAGGGCAGGCCTGAATTGTTCCCATCTGAAATACCACGTGTGTAATGACTGGCGAATTCTCGCTCCCCCAGATACGACCCTGTCTGGGCTACAGGGGGCAGTCCACTTGAGTAGACCTGGGTGGGTTCTCCAGCTGTTTAATCCCCAGCAATTTAGAAAGTAATACCCCAATAGAGGTTCCTCTGTTAGGCTGTCAGAAAGAGACATTTTCCTTCTTTTGCCACTGGACACCCCCTAGAAGACTTACCATTAAAAAAAAACACCAGATATTTAAATTTAAACTGGCTTTGAGCTAAATGCATTGTTCACTCTGATTAAAAGATACCCCCAAGTTGGTTTTTCCCTAATAACTTCACCAGATGCAGTGATGTATGTTTGTTTTGTATAATTTAAGTAGCAGGAAAGAGTAGATGGAATTCTTTTCCTGAGAATATTACGGAATATTAATAATGTCCATTTTTATTACTATTAACCAACAAGGTACTGCTTTTTTTCTTTCCAGCTAACAGAGGATGAAACTTTGGTTTTTCCATTCACTCTGCTACATCCTCCGAATGTCAAGTATTGGGCTGTATCTGCCAGACAGAAATAAGAGAAAATATCCATAAAGTGGAAACTTACTTTATTATGCCACAGCATCTATCCCTGGTCATTTTTACCCCTCACATGGTAGCTTTTCTGATGTCCGATTGCAAAGTTAAATACATTTTTTAAAACCCTCAGAACCTTTCATCTTTTTTTCCAACGGAATTCTCTTCTCCCCTTTTCAATTTCCTCAATTCAGCGATTTATGCCCCAATTTCTCTTTTCCTTTTAAGTCTTTCACACAAGCGTTTCATTGTGCCGGGAGGTCGCCCCGTCACTTCGGGCAACAGCAGGGACACAATCATTAAAATGCGGTTCTACCTAACAATACGGCGAAAAGCCCCTCGCTCCGCCGCGTTAATGGGGGTCCGCGTCGCGGCTGCGGTGGCCGCCACGAGCCTGGAGCTGGCACGGTAACCTCTGGGCGAGAGCCTGGGCTCGCTGTCCGCGCACGGTCGCCTTTGCTTCCAACCTTCCACAGCTCTGCATCCTCCTCTAGGCCCCGGGTTCTCCTCCGTCGCAGGACTCCTCCCCAGAGCTAGCAGGGCTCGCCGAAAGCCCGTGGCGCCGCCGGCCGCTCGCCCTCCGGTAGGCAGGCATTGTCTGGCGGCCGCGCGCTCCCCACTCCTTGCTTCTCCAGCAAAGTGCTCCCCACCCGCTCCTCCCTTTGTATAATGTTACTGGCAGTAGAGATCCCCTCAACAATTACCCTCCTCTCCCCCTTCTGGATATTGAGGGGACGGAGGACTAAATTTTCCACTTTCCCTACCAAACCTGCCTCCTTCCCATCCCCCTCCAACCTCAATGCAAATAGACTTACCAGGAATAAGGTCAGGACCGAATCGCCCAAATAAGGCCACCTGGAACTAGGAGATATGATGGAGTGTTCTTTTGCTTATTGTATCAGTGCATTTCCATGTCAAGAGGTGTTTGTATTTCTGTCTTGTAGATTCTGCCTAAAGAGAGGAGAGAGAGATATGAAGAGATGGGGAGAATAAGAGAGAGAGAGAGAGAGAGAGAGAGAGAGGGGAGAGAGAGCGAGCGAGCAGAGTTGTACAGATGGACCCGATGCAGTGACTGACTGGCACGCAGACACACACTTTTTGTTTGCTGCACATAATCTGCCCAATGACGCGTGACAGCCCACGTCCCCTCCCCTTAACTCTTTGCTGGGCTGGGCGCTCCCTCCGGCGCCGCCTGCCTCACAGCGGTCTCTCCGGCCTGCCCGCGCCCTGCAGGTCCTGAGCGCCTTCCCCAAGTGGCAACGCCTGTCTGAGTGCGCCCTGGCCGCCTCTTCCTAAAGCTTCGGGCCTCTGGGACTGTCAGGAGGGGAGAAATCAGTTTCGGGGGCGGAAGGGGGAGTACCAACAGACTAGAGAGAGCCTTTTCCCATTTCTCTGGGCACCGGGAGGACCTCTGGCTGAGACCTGGCCACCCAGCGCGCGCACGGACCCCGCGCGCAGTCCCCGAGACCGAGTTCTGTGAACCCGAGGAGGGTTGCGAATTAGCCCCGAGGGATTCTCTGGCCGCGCAGCTAGCTGCCGCTGATTTGCACCGCTCGTTGCCTGGCGGGGGGTCCGGGGTGTGGGAGGATAAACCAACACCATCTCTCTCCTGGAGTGCTCTCACTACCAAGCCCTTCCGACTAAGATTCAGAAAGGATGAGCTTTGGTGAGAACTTGGCGCCGTCTTCCCCTGAACGCTGACATGGGGTAAGGAGGATGGAGTTGGGGACGCCGCCAGACCTCGCACGGGGATGTACAGGATCTCCCAGTCCCAGGACACAAGTACCTGAGCGGAGGAATGGGTTAGGGGGAGATGGATGGGGGGAGCCCAGGTTACTGGATTCGAGCTGCTACTGCTCTTCTGCCCTCTACCTCTGCCCGGAGCGTTCTGCTAAGTCCCCGAGGGGATTCCATGTTGAGGGCGGCCTGTATTCTAGGACCTCGGGGTGGAGTTGGGGGTGGGTGAGTCAAAGTGAAAATTATTACCGAGATGGGCTCCATGAGGGCTTTTCACGTCCAGCGGAAGAGTGGAAGCAGTTGCCGCCGTCGTCTCGGGAGCCTCGTTTGTGCGCTAAGCCACTTAGAGGCGCTGGCCTGCTCCTTTAGTGCAGCAGCTGATGCTAATGGCTTGAGGACTTTTAACAGGCTGAAAGTTGTCTCGTTTAACAGGGGCCGGAACACATTTTAGCTGGGAGACTTCGGGGTTCTTTTTCACCTTTCAACTCTCCTAAGGGAAGAAAGACCTTTGAGTGGTGTAGAAGGTTCTGCTCCCTCAGCCCCACCCACACCACCAATACATTGAAGAGAGCAATCTGTTAGCTTTAGGATAAATCGGACAGTGTAGCCAGCTCAGGTGGATGAAGCAGAAACACGACTTAATGAGGAGTCAGCCTCGTTTTTATCCAGTGTTGAAATGAGGTAAGTGGATTGGGGGACAGCAAACAGCAATTTAAAAGGAAAAGGTGTGGATAATGTCCGTTCGATCCTCTCACAGCTCTGAGACATCCCTCCAAACCCAGTAGGGCAGCGAGTCACTGAGTATCTTTCCTTCTGGTGCCTGGGATCGGTGCCTGGGATCCAAGGAGGGAGGGAAGATTTTGCTGAGGAGAAACTTAAAATGTGCGAAGAATTTCCCACTAAGTGAGTTCTTTTCTCTTTGGTTCTCTCTCTCTCTCTCTCTCTCTCTCTCTCTCTCTCTCTCTCTCTCTCTCTCTCTCACACACACACACACACACACAAGGGCTTATTTAAAGGAAGGGTAAGAAAATTAGAAATACCAAAAGAATTGCCTCAAACAGCTGTAAAATAATCCACAAGGTGGAAGACAATGTAGTGGCCAGACACTTAAGTAGATTCAGACAAGAAAAGGAAAAAGGGCTGGAGAGGCACAAGGCTAAACAACAGCAAGTTAAGATAAAGAAGTAGCCATAAGAGAGCAGTCCCTGAGAAACTACAGCATGACAAAATGAAGGTGTGTGTTTAGGTCTGTGAACCTAATACCACTAAACCATTGAACAGAATACTGTTTAGAGCCTTATTTTCCTGTTGCTTAGTTTACATTTCCCAGGAAAAGTCACCTTTCCATGCAAGCCACTTAAAGAACTCCTCTTACACATTATAAAAAGAAAAGCATCCACTTCAGAATGTGGGCATTTAGAAAACCTTAAACTCTAAATGGAACGCACTTATATTCTGTGGCCTTTCCTTTCTTAAATAGAGAGGGCGCTTAGACTATGGTCTCCTTGCAGTACTGAAACGTAGACTTCGGTTTGTATAATAAGGAATGTTTGTGGTTCTTAAATTGGGAGTAGGAAAGCTTGACCTTCCAAATTTAGAGCTAGAAAATAGCTAAGATTGTATATATCAAGGAGGGAAGAGGTTTATTGAGAATCTGGCCATCAAATATTTCCTCTCACTCATACTTTTCTGTCCTCTAATTAGATTTACCTACCCATTTTACATAAAATTCCCAACATTTCAAACATTTTATGAATCCAAACACCTCTTTGTCATATGAATGAAATGACTGACAAAACAATAAGGGTAAAATTAAGTTTGAAATTCCTATTTTGAGGGCGTTCCAGTATTTTAAGTGGCAACACTTTTGCTTGGTAACATGAATGGTCTTAATGACAATCATTAATAGAAGGTAAATAAAATTTAAAAATTGCTTTTATTTCCCTAGAAATTTATGGGCTAAAATGATGTATAAACTACTTCGAAATCACTATGTATTATTACTGGAATTCACTGATACTAAGTGAAGGGTTAAGACATTCATTCAGCTTCAAACAGTACTATAATAATGTATTTCAGTTAATAGTTTTTATCTAATACACGTTAAACAATGGGTTTATGCATGTATTTTAAGCTCTTTTCCCTGGGATTTTATTTCAATTAGATGGTTAGAGGGATGACATTGAAGAGTGAGGGTTTGCTTGCCTTGCTCCTCTTCAGCAAGGCTTCTTGCAGTTTTGGTAAAAATACATGTATAGATAACTACAGCATTGTTTTGGCAGAGAAGGCTGGAGAGAGGCTGATGAATGATTTCTGAAGTGATGCTGATGCCCTTTATGACCTAAGTGACAGGGTGAAGACAAGGTAAGAAAGGACACTTGATTCTTAGAGAGTATTGGAATGGAAATGCTGTTTCTCCTCCCAGGGTAGAGAAATGGGGCCCCAAATAGCTCAACTTCTGTGAGAGGAGGCAGGTGAAGTCCCTAAGAATAACTCACTTAGAAGGATTATTATCCTGTAAGAATAAAAACACACTTTTTCTTTCTCTCCCTTTCTAGGTCCTGGTTCATTCTCCTCTAATCGTATTTCCAAAGCACTAGACCAATAAAGGCTTAGTTGTGAAAATATACACACATACACACATACATACCTATATGGCATTCATGGGGAAAGGAAAACACCTGGAAGAGAAGAGGATGCCACCAAAGCAGATGGTGGAGACTTTTCCTAAGCTTATTAATCTCCCTCAGGGAGGTCTCTTGAAGGGGCTGTGAGGGTTGGGAAAAGCAGAGAATGGAACTCCATGGAGGCATTTCCTAGCCTCCCCGTGGGGAGTAAGGAACTTTCCAAGGGAAAACTGAGAGGCAAGAAGAAGACTTGCTGAGCTGGGTAAGGATTTACAGGGATTGGAGGGGCACTTTGTATTGTATAAGTACACATGGCAAACTCAGTTTGGTTCTTTGCTCACCTAGGTATTACAGTGGTTCATTAGGTGATTATGAGTGTTTCCCAGGCTGGTCCTAAGATAGCCAGAGACTCGACGAATGGATAATGTGCAGTCTGTGAGAAGGGACTCCAGGCTCCCAAGTGCAGAGGTCATTACTCCGGACACACTTTTTTCTCTCCTTGGCTTTTCCTCTTTCTTAATAAATAGTAGCTGTTTTAATGCCACTGCTGCTACTATGGCTATTGTCATTATGATTATAACCTACTTCTCTCAACCTTAAAACCTTCTCTCTGAGGGATCTCAAGTTCCACTGCCCTTCTGTTAGAGTCAACTGTGAGCTGGATCATCTTTGAGAACTTTGTGTAATTCATTTACTCTCCTGGATCTGAGTTGTAGTCCACTGGTGTAAGGGCTTCTAAGTATGACTTCTAATAGGACTAGCAAACTGAGGTGATACTGAAGACAACTACCACAGATCTGAAATCAGTGACTCATGCTTGACTATATATCAGTGTGACCTGTGAACCAGATCCAATACTCAGCATTCTGACCCCCTGGATTCTCCCAGCTTTCATACTCTTCCCCAAATGAGTATCTAGAGAGCTGCAAGGAATATCCCAGCTTCCTGTCAAATCCACAGGTTTTAAAGTCCTTCCCAGACACCACAGCCACTGAACAGATCTCAGTAGGACAAATAGGATGTGAGGAAGGAAATGTGGGCAGGGCCCTAGTCAGCCACCCTGAATCTCCTCACCACTCCAGCCAGGCTCTCCAGAGAGACTAGGGACCAAGGGGTTTTCAGCAGTCTCAAAAGGGAGGGAACATCAGATTTGAGAAGACTAACTTTAGACCTTAGGAATGTCACTGACTTGAGAGGCTCTGCATCAAATTCCTTTACACAGCCAGAAGGGACATTATCCCAACTCTCGGTACCGGAGTTCCACCTCTTTTCCTCTATTTTAGGCTGTGTATAATTCCTTAAAAAGAGAGGCACTGAGTGGAACACAGTGGTTTCATGGTGGGTAGATTGGATTTCCTTGTATCTGATTCCATCTAGTCCTCTGATGTATAGACTTAGATTCTAAATTGGGCTGCTGGGGAATGAGCAGCATAAAGCATCCCTCTCCTGGGAGAGGGTCTAGGCAGAATGCACACATGCCCAGGACATTCTAGCTTGGAATTTGTCCATGGGATACTTTCCTAAGCCTAAGAAGAGAGACAGACATCTGATTTTCTCTAAGAAAAAGAGAGGGGAAAAAAGAAAAGAAATGAAAAGGATTTGGGGAGCAGATTTCAATTTAGTAATCACAATAGTGATGATTCACATTGCTTTATTAGAGCCTTAAAAATATAATTTCTTCCCAAACTATGGTGACTTATCCAAACTGCTCCCCTAGATATGCTGTAAATCAGACTATTTGAGTGAAAACCATCCTTCATGATTTAAATTCAAATAAACTGGTCAGATTTAACCCAGGGGTATTAATCTAGTGTCAAAGAGGGAATGTCTCCTCAAGCGTATGGGAAGCTTATAGCTTTTAAGAGATTTTCATGACCACCTAAAGACTACTAATGTTAAGTCTTCAATTCTAATACTTGGAAAAATGGTCTCCCAGATAATTTAAAGGTCACTTGTTACAAACAATAGTAATAGCATGACCACTAAAAACGATACTGTATTTACATTACAAAGTGGCAAAAATAATAGGCAGGGGGGTTGAAATTTATATTTGTTCTCCTAAATTTGCTTACTGAAAAGCCAATTCCCAAACTGATTTAATAGTCTTCTAGTAATCTAAAAGTAACCAAGGTATAATTTATAATCTCTAAGGCTTAAGGAAAGCCCATATTTAAAAATAATTAATATCCAGATTTCCCAAATGATTCACAAATTCCTAAGAATAAACACATGAATATAAAGACCTGGATGTTGTGGTTTCCTGAAGGCCCAGAATTCAGTGTAGGTCTGAACAACTTATACCTAATCAGACATGGTTCTCTGTGTGTGTGTGTGTGTCTTTAAACAGGTGAGGGGTGAGTGTATTTGAAGGTAGCAATTAAAAAAAAACACCTCTCAAGACTGTCACTTTTCTTGACTGCATGTCCTTAAAGTAGCCAGTTCTCCTTGTTGCATGTTTTCATGTAAGGGTGTTCTGAGAAAATAGTTTGTGTGAAGTCATATAGGAGAGCAGTTGAGCCTGGAGAAGAAAAACTGAAGAGAGTTCTAAAGAACAGATTTTTCTACATATGATTAGTATCTAGTACCTTGTCTATGTGATCAGATACACTATCTCATGATATTATCCACATTCTAGAATCAGTTTACATGAGACTAGGAAGTTAATGGTTCCAGACAAATGGGGATGCTCTGAACTAGTGAAAATATCCTGGGGAAAACTGATGTGCTGAGAATGCAGCAGGTTCCATTTCTTATCTATGGGACTAAATTGACTGCTTTTTCTGCAAAGTCACTCACAGTTGAGTTTGGGCCCAATGTTTGGGCAGCAAAGCATGGCACAGAAGTGCCTGCTAGATGCAGACAATTCCTGATGTACGGATTCTCATGTAAATGTCTCAGTGCAGAGAAGGCCAAATGACAGAGCTGGAGCTTCAGTGTAAGTTAATGAACTCTTTGGGAAAAAGCCAGGGAGGTCTCTACCCCAAGAGTATTATGAAGGGCTGACACTGCTCCCACTACTTTTGGGATGTCACCACAGAGCATTGATCCCTGACACTGAACAGGTTTGGGAAGAAGTCAAGCCACCTTCAGCAAGGGGTCAGTGTTTTAGAAGCAATGTGTGCAAACTATGAATGTAGGGCAAGAAGAGGCCGCATGGCATGCTTGGTGATCCCCCTGACAGCACTGGACTAAGCAGGGAGAAAGCACACAGTTAAGGGCTCACCACTTTTTCCATGTTCTTCAGCCTCCTGTTGCTCCCTGAAATTAATGCCAACTCTTGCCTCCTGCTAGACGATCACTTTCTGTGCTCAGAAAGGCATTCTGAGCGCTGGGCTTGCAGGAATAGCAACGCTCCTTTTACCACCACTACCTCACCCCACCCCACCCCACCCCCGCACCCTGTGCACCCCAGCCCAGAGGTCTCCTGACACTTTCCCAGGGAATGGGCCTGTGCTTCCACCTCTTACTAGCTGGGCTGCCAGTGACCTCTTGCGCCTTGGTTTTCCTCTTCAGGTAAACTAAAGCTGCCCAGGGCTGCTTCCTGGGTCGCGGTGAGGACTTAAGAAACAAGGCTGAGCAAGTTTGGAAAGCCAGTTGCTAAGCAGATGGTAAGGGATTACTTCCAAGAGGTGGGGTTAGTTTCATTTCAGCTCGGGACTGCTGAGAGGTCTCAATGCATTCATTAAGGAACATTCTTTTCAGAAGTCTGGAGAACTAACCTAAGAAGGACCAACTCAGGTCACCCACAACTCCATTAGGGGAACCAGACTGCTGGATTCTGAACAGCAGCCCCTGACACTGGGCAGCTAATTTAACCAGCCTGTGCTTCAGGCCTTCATCTGTGAATCGAGGGTAAGGAGAGGAAACTCTCTTCATAAAGTTATTGTGAGGGCTGAGTTGTTTAGTAAGCGAAGGGGACAATGTCGAGCACGTAGTAAATACCTATTTCAGCACTATCGTTACTATCAGTAACATGACTTCGCTTCCTTTGAAGAAAACTTGGTAATTTGTATTGTGCTCCCTTTTTCAAAGCCACTCCATAAAGCCAAGGATTTCTCAATGTTTCTATGAGGCTGGAAGGACGTACTGGAGGATTAAAGTAGGCAGGAGTCTGTTCAGGTATTTAGGGAATCCCTCTACCACCGAAGGAAGGGCCCAAATGTTGCAAACAGAGGCTGTAATTCCTCCCTTCTTCATGGCAGAGCGAGCAGTGTTCTGCCGGGAGGCTGGGAGATCCGATTTCTATTCCTCATCCTCATGTGAGCGTCCTTTCCTTAGAGCTGCTAGCGGAGCCACATAAGGAACTCGCGGCAGTTAGCGAGGCGAGGGCTGAGGCAGGGCGACACCGTTGGACGAAGCCTATGACCGCGCTGCTGGTTAACTGCGGCGGCTAGAATGCCGAGGCCTGGGTGGCCAGAGAAACTTTGGGGACCCGACGGTCAGCCTTGAGCTGGGCTGAGGGCCTCCCACGGCGAGCAGCGCAGCGGCTCTGCAGAAGGGCTCAGAAGCCGGCGGGCCTGCGGTGAGATGGGCAGTGCCGGCCCTTCCCCACACACCCAAGTCGGGAGCGTGGCGGGACCAGGACCTACCGGCCCGGGCCTCGCCTGGCCTTCCACACGCGGGCCTCGAACGGGACGCGTTCCCTCCCGCTGCCGCCTTCAGTCCCCGCCCCCGACGCCCGCGCGCGTGGTGCGCGCGGAGCATTGTGGGCAGCACGGCCGACGGAGCCCCCGGGTACCAGCCCGGGCTGCGAGGCAGAGCTTCCTCTCTCTGGCCGACGCCGCCTGCGCGCAGCCGCAGCCGCAGCTCCGCGTTACATTGGCCCCACGCCTAGTCTCCAGCTCTTCGAAACCTCCCGCGCGGACAGGGGACTCGTAATAGAGGTCAGCTGTGGGTTTCTTCTTGCTCTTCTAAGATACGAGAGGCGGTGGTTAACGGCGAAATTTGGAATCCTAAACACATGTTTGAGTACAGGTCTGCAGTCTGTGTGTCTTTGAGCAATCGCTCAATCTCTCTGAACTTTAGTTTCCTCATTTGGAAAATAAAAAAAACATTTGTATCATGGGGTGGCTATGAATATTGCAGGGGCAAGCGTGGGTTTAGCTCCCAGCTGGACCACTTGCTTGGTTTAGTCAGCTCCTCTATGTTTCTGTTTGCTGTGAAGGATATGGAATCTGTGATCTAGGGATAATAATACTTTACTCAAAGGGTCATAATAATTAAATGTGATAAGCCTGGCAGTGCATTCAGGTGGCATATAGTAAGAGCCCAGTTAATTATTTAAAGCATCTCAACGCTTGCCACTTTGAAATGCTTGGTAAAAATCATTTTAAATCTTAGCTCTCCTGCTTCACTTTTTCTCCTCTTCAGAGAGAAACAAAGTGCAAAGGTGCATGTCCGTATGTAGGGTGGTAGTGCATGCAGAACTGGGAAGAATTAGCTTGTAGCAGAACGTTACAGTTCTGGAAGCTGCATGCCTTTCCTCTTCAGTTTCTAGGGATAAGGTAAAAGAATAGGAAAGGCAAAGAAAAGGAGCTTAGAACATGGAAGGTGCTCAATAAATGTTTCTTGAGTTGAAAACGCCCTTTCGAATGTTAGGGAGACAAGGAGTCTGATTGAAGTGGGATGGGAGACCCAGGCTTGGGATTGGTGTCCATCTGTCCGTGCCTGGCTGCCAGTAGGAGTGGTGGGTGCACTTCTGTGTGACTTTATATCCAGGATCCCAGGAGGGAAAAATCTCAGAGGCAGGGCTAGAAGATAAGGTAGTGTTGCTCTAGGGTAACAGGTTTTGGAGACAGGAGGAGCAAGGGGCTGCACCTACTTGCATACGGAGAAGGGATAAATCCCTGCAACAGACACAGAACATACCTGACTCAAGGGAAGTAAAACTCAGTTGAAGGGAAGAAAAGAAAAAAGATATTGGGGTGAATTATTTTGGAACAAATTAGGCCTCTAGTGGAGGGTTAATCTGTATATTTTGCAAAGTTTTGCAAATTCAGTTTAGAGTTCAAAAACTTACATTCACAGACTCCCCCATAATCATCCTTACAGAGCATACCCTGTCAGAGTAGGGGAGGCTACCTACACCGCCATATGCCTCATCACTGACCCACTCCTTCAGTACCAGGGTCCACCTCTGATTTTTCAGATGGGAGCACTTACATCCTTTTTTGTTCTCTATAGATAATAGGATAATGGAGGATGATGTTTTACCGGAAAAACACAGCCCCAAACAGCGTTCAAGAGCATAACCTTATGCTTTTTTCCTGAGGGCGTAGAATTCTGATGCAGCCACAACCTCAGTTGTTTCATAAACTCATGGCTCTCAATGCACTCTTCTCTCAGACCCTGACTAAAAAAGTGCTGTTAGCAGAAAGGAGAATAAAATAAAATAAAACCATTTCCTCAGAGTTTTGACCCTGAGGGCAAAGGAGACAACTGGTGAGAAGGAGCTGCAACTTGGAAAAGATTTATTTTTCCTGGCCATAAATCTCATCCCCTTGTTCCTCTGCCCAACGAAGCATGATAAAGTCCTTTTCCATAAAGTATTCAGTATTAGAGCCACAAAGCTCCCCCAATCAGTAGCCATCTGCTTCTACCATAACTGCTGCTCCCGAAGCAGGGAAAGCAGCAGCAGAGAAAGGGCAGCACTGTTAGGCTGCTGGACAAATGAGGAGACTGAATAGCTTTGGTTTTCCTTGTGTATCTGTATCTATAGAGACAGGAGAAGAAAGGCCGCATTATATTGATACAACAATTGTAAAACAAAACACGGAAGAGGCATCTAAAGGGCAATATCGCATGCATCAGGGGTCCCCAGATAAAAGAGGAGCTAACAGATTTATAGAAACCTTTAATTGGTTTTCAATTGAAAGCTAAAGAGGCTGGGGAGAAGCTGTGAAGAGTGGCAAAGTGCACTCCTTCAGCCGTCTGGAAAGCGTGATCGATTTCATAGACGGGGAAAAGAATACACAACCCGCCGGCGACTCAGCAAGGGCACCGAGCGACTCTGACTCCGTGTTACTAGCCTTACTTTTCGGCCAGGGAGTTACGGATACCATAAGAGAATCTCACAAGCTCGCTCTCTCACTCTCCCTCCCCGCCTCCCTTCCTTTTTCCCTTCCTCCTATCGTCCTCCAGAGTAGTTAGTGGGCAGATGGAGAGGCAAGGAAAGGATGCAAAAATGAATCTAGCTTACTCTCCGCGGAAGAAATAGACCCCAGCCTAAAAACATCGAGCTTTGAACCTGTTTATCCGCTGGTAGGGAGGCCTCTTTGAAAGAAATAGAGGAGTCCCGCCCTTACCCTTCTCCTATCCTCTCCCTCCTCCTTTTCTAAAATCACAGACGACTGTCCACTAAGTACAGTGAGAAGTCTTTGTGCCCGCCACTGGGTTCATTTCGGAGCAGGTCTCTCCAGTCCGCACGCACCGCGTGCCTTCTCTTAACCCTTTGCTGCGCGGCCAGCGCAGCCCACCAGCCCTGGTTGGCAGTGCCCACCCACAAAGCAGCCCGGTACGTCTGTCCCTTCCTGAGGCTAATTTATTGGCCCGACCCTCCATTATCTTTTTTTGATGTTCTAATTAATCAAAGATAAAAGGCAATGGGGCAAATTACGATTATGGGGGAACTGAAAGACGGTTTTGAATAAAATGGGAGAAAGGAAATGTAATTAATTGAACAGGAGAGTGAAATCTCAAGTGAGAGGAACAGGCCTCGGGGGGTCAAACGCTGACCCTCCGTGTTGCTGGTGGGCCTAGAGCCATCGTAAAGGGACAATTCCCCGAATTAGGTCACTGGGTCCTTAGGTTTAGGAGAAGAGAGAACTGGTTTCCTCTCCGGCTCCCAACTTTACTAGGCACCTGCAGCCCAGCTTCCTCTCCTCCCCCACCTCTGCCTAGCAACGCACACTCTGCCGCAGTCCCTCAGGAGTTTCGGGACTCCTGGCCAGGGATCCCACTCCACATCAGGACGGCTTTTTGATTGAAGTGCACCCGCATTAGTGCGCTGAGGAGCCGCAAGTCTCTTAAAGTTTTCCTGTCTTTGACCGTTCTTCTAGGGAGGCTAACTTGTGAAACTGCAGGAAAATAAGTCTTGTAGGTCAAAGATTGCATTAGTTCGTGTACGGGATTAAGAGAGCTCCTGTCTGATGCTGCTTTCCAGAATTACATTTGGGATTAAAAGGCAGGCACAGCACGGGCACACATTTTCTATTCACTGGTGGTTGTGATTAATGTTTCCGAGGGGATTTGTGCTGGGAGCTTACGGAACGTGCTCTCGAGGGACGGATGCCCGACGGTCACGGCGCAGGAACGAGCAGAGGCTCTGTGGGCACGCGCCAGAGCCCTGGGGATTAGAGCGGACGCCAGACGCGCGCGGGACGCCAGGCGCCTGGTCTCTTTAGCGCCTCTCCGCCACCCTTGGCCCAACACAGCTGCTGCGGAGGAAAGCAGTGACGATCGTCCGGGGAGGCGGACTTCAGGATTTTTGGGATCTGTGTACGAGGAAGATGCCCTCGAGCGTCTTGACTTTTGGGTGGGAGAAGGGTCTCAGTAGCTCACTGAACGTCAGACCCCCGTCCAGTAAGGGCGAGCTCGGCGTTCAGGGGAGGCGCTCCCAAACGCATCGCTCATTCCCAAACCAAAGAGTCGCACGGCCTCTGCCTTGATGAGAATAACCTCAATATCCGCGAGCAGCCATTCTTAGGGCTGCTTTCGCAGGCACCCGGGGAGGCGCCTATGGAGAGGAGCCAGAGCCTAGGCACAAAATACATCCTCCCTCCCACAGCTACACAGTGGGCAAACCCTTCCCGAGCGGGGTGAAGGGGCGAGGGGAGAAGAGGAAAGTTCAAGGATGCAAGGGGGGTGGAGGAGGGAAGTAAATAGGAAGCAAGAGAGAAGATGGTAGGGAGAAAAGAAAATGGGGAAGCGGGAGCTCGCAGTTGATAGGCATTACAGCTCTCCAGCAGAAGGGGGCACCTTTCAGGCATATATACCGCCTTCCACCGGGCTGGGGCGGGACGCCCAGGCAAAGCCCGCCCCCATAGCAGGTCTGCGGGGCGCTGGGCGCCCCCTCCTGGTGGCTGCTCGGCCGCGCCCCGCTGTCCTGCGGGGGCTCAGGCCCAGCGACGGCTCCACCCGCGGCGCTGACGCGGGGAGAAAAGTTAGGGGATGGAGCGCGGGTGTGAGGGTGGTGCGGGAGCGGTCAGGAGCCCCCCTGCCCTCCCTGGAGGCTTCCTTACCTGCGGCCTGCAGGACCCTTTCGCCGAGGCCTCAGCTCCCGTGTGTCCATCGGCGGCTGGACTCCCGTCCCAATTGCAGACTGCGGAGGAGCCCGCCCTCCTCGGAAAGCGGTCGGGATCTCTGCCACGGCAGCTGGGAGGGAGGGAGCAACTGCCCGCTACCGCCTGGCCGCGTCTGGGGTCCGCGAACTGGGCGCGAGGAGCCGCCATCTGGAGTTTCGGCAGCGGGCGGGGTGCTGATGCAAGGGAAGGGCCGTGGCAGCTCAGGACAAGGCGGGGGAAGGGCAGAGGTCTGCGCGTGGGAGCGGCTTGGAGGGTGTGTGGTGGAAGTGTGTGCGCGGCTGGTATGGCCTCTGGGGAGGAGGAGCAGAGGCCTGCCCCTCTCAAGTCCCCTGAATGCCGGGGCAGTGAGAGCAGGACACCAGCTAGGGAGTCTCTCCTGCTCCCCGCCAGCCACTACCTGGAGAAGGGGGGCCGAGAGCCGGGTGGGGGGAACCAAAACACTCCTGCACGCGCGCACACCGGCTGTCCATCGGAAGTGGTTTTCTGGTTTCCCTTTCCTCCCACCTCGTCCATCCCACTCCAGGAAACATTCCTTTCCAAACAGCATGGATGTTTTGATACCTCCACACTAAGACAGCTGCTTGAGCCAGAACACGGCGTTGACAAGATATCACCCTTGGGGATAGATACTCTGGTTTCTGGTGGACAGCGGGAAAGAAAGGAGTGGGGTGAGGGAAGCTCAGCCTTGCACGTTTAGCGTAGGGAAAGAGAAGGGGTTAGGAAGTGCAGTAACTCTCTCCTCCCCTCCTTTCATTTCAGATGTTCGCAAGGTTTTGTTTTCAACTCTGGAAAATGATTCCCCTTTCCTGAGCTTGGATAGGGGGCAGGGAGCAAACTCAGGATAGGGAGAAGATCATGAGTCTGGGAGAGAGACAAGGCGGTGGTCAGGGAACTCAGACTCTCCAGTCGTCCTGCTCTCTCTGAGGGAGATGCCCTCAGCCAAAAGTTTTAGCCCAATGTAGGGGGAGCTGATTGGGTGTTTGGGTGGTGGCGGGAGCTCTGAATGAACACAACAAAACAAAAAACATTCCTACCCTGAGGCATTAAAAGGCAACCCCTCCCCCCAGCTGTCTCAGGTCCGGCAGAATGGCATTATGTAAAAGATCTGGCATGTCACCCAGTGGCACATCTGGTAGGTGTAGATGGCATTCATTAGCACAGGGCTTCTCCTGCCGCATGCCAAAGCCCTGACAGAGATACTCTCTGCCAATCATTCATTCGCTGCCAATCCCAGAGCTCGGCCGGGCGGCATGGCTCCTTTCCACTCTGGCACCAGCACTGTACAGCACTCAACAATGTGTTGAGATAGGAAGAGATGAAAGCAGAGCTGAGGATGTGAGGCACCCAACAGATGTATCCCATGAGGAGATAACGATGCGAAGAGTCATTTAGCGAGAAAGCGTATGCAGGATCTCAGGAGGGAGGCTTGGGCAGGGGTCTGCCTGCCTAGGGCTGAACTGAGGGAGGGGTAGGGGGAACCCTTCAGAAACCTCAAGTTGAAGTTGTTTCTTTAAAAAGACCACTCCCTAACCCTAGCTATGAAAGCCCTCTCTCTTTTCTGTCTCCCTCTCTTTCTCTCTCTACTCTCACCTCCTGTGTATGCATCTGTTTATTTCGCTAGCTCTGAAAAGGTGACCTCCTCTTTGCATTCCTCAAGGCTTTCTGATTACGGATATAAAGAGTATCTTCCTGTTTTTAATGTTGCATCATTCTCTTTGCCTTGTAATTTTGAGGAGGGAGGGGAGCTGTCAGTTATCTTTACTATATTTTAAAAGGTAAAGTGTGTTAGGACTAAGGTTTTGCATATAGTAATAACATGGATTAAAAAAGAGAGAGAAGTCTTATTTCAATCCCCAGCTTTTTAACAGGGATAAATATGAAGAAGGAAAGCCAGGGAATTATTAAAATGGCAAAGGATGGATAAACAAAGTCTAGGATAGAGGTTGCTTTTTTAAGTTGGGTCATGGCTACCTAGGTGGTCAATGTATCGTTTTTCTTTAAATCATGCATGTAATTTACAGGTATTCGTTTCATCCACTTAATGTGTTTAAAAAAACAACAACAGAACTCAGAGGTTCTAGGGTTTGCAGAATTCAGCTAACAGCTCTTCACTGAATATATACATATATGTATAAAACTAAAATACTCTTTTCAGTATAAGTATATACTGGTGAAATATTTGGCGCATACTTATTTTGGCTCATGTTCATAAGATGATATAATTCCAGGCATCACAATATTGTCCTAAGCATGAAGAAGAGGACAGGGCAAAGAAAAGTAGTTTGTTGCATTTATCAGTGAAGAAACTACTTTCACTTTCATTAGCCAGACCTGGGTCACCTGGCCATAGATACCTGAAAAGCACTGTGTGAGAAGTAGCTTTTGAAGTACTTCTGAGGGCACAGAGGCAGGTAAAGAAGGACAGAGAATAGATCTCAGGGAGTCGAATGGAGAATAGCTGGCACACAATTATTATTATTCATAAATAAGATTCTCCTCAAACCCTCCCTGCAAACATCTTTTTGATGCACAATTCCAACTGGAAGTAAAAACTTAACAGGCCTAGTCAACCTAACCATCCAAGTTTTTAGAATCATCTCTTCAGAGCCCTTTGGGCTGAAAGCTTCCTACTAGCACTCATGAGAGATTTCCAGAGTTCTTGGCAAGCTTGGCAAGCTAAGACCTGGAAGACTTTGAGAGTACCCCCTATTAACTTCCTCTGGGCATCCCCAAGTCATCATTTTGTGGCTTCCTGTGTTGGGATCAGTCTTGTTAGGCCTGGTTAGTCACTGACTGACTGTTGTTTCCAAGGAAGCAGCCAGGTTTCAGCAAACGGTGACTATCTCATAACAAATCAACCCCACAGCAATGGGAAATCCTACGAATGCCTCCCTTGAGTTCAGAGTTTATGTGGACTTCAATTGAAGTAATTTTTCCTCTTTCCAACTTTGCCACTCCTATTCTTTTCTCCTGAACCTGTACTAACTCATAGACAAAATAATGAAAGAGGACAGTGGTGAAGAAACATGTTATCCTCCATAATTTTAAATACAAATTTTAACAAATACCAAAGTCTTGAGTGTTCACTAGATGTTGGCTCAAACAAAAACTTCATTTCTGAACCTCCCAGACACTAAGAGTTTGAAAATCTGAGAGGACCAATATAAAATTAGCAGTCACTATTTTAATGGAGAGAAAAAAATTTCACTATAGAAAAATTGAAAATTAGGAGTGAAAAGCAAAGATGAATACTTTTGAAAGTACCATATACAACTGAACAATTCATACAACGAAATAGATCAGTTTTGGCACAGCAGCATGGGGAGCTCTGACGACCCATTTTCCAGTGAAACTGGTTAAAATTTACGTGTGTGTGTAATCATTTAAAGTCTTTGGAAGTGGTCTTAAAGGCAAATGGCAAATGAAGAAATATCTATCCAAGAAAATCTATAAAAATTTGGCAAGAAAGAGTCTGTGGTATTTGAACCAAGACCATTTCCTTCCTTCCACCTCCCAGTTCAGTAAAGCATAGACTCAACTCCACGACTGCTGCAACCAAGAACACAGTTTCCTATACATCTCCCTGGTTTCAACTGGAGGATTTTCTTTATAAGAGAAGCAGAATTTCTGCTTTTCTCTTCCTGCCACTAGCTGCCTGTTGCTAAGGCTAAGTCTCAGGTCCTGAGTGTGGTCAGGAGGGAGGAACTTCCTTCTTCTGCTCAACCCTTAATTGTGGAATGGAGGTTCTACTTTAGGTGTGGTTCATTCAGAATCCTGGGACCCCAAAAGGCCTTCCCTCAGTCTTTGAGGAAGAGATTCCATATCAGGGAAAGCCAGCTGAGATAACTGCAGGCTGCTGCTCCCCACCGCACCAACCTGCTCATCTAGACCAGGGGCAGCACTCACAGAGAAGCTTGTCATTGTTCCCAGCCCCAGTTCCAGAACCCTGGTCCAGAAGTTTTGCCTCTGGATTGAGGAGGAGAACCAGGTCATGAAGCAGTTCTCCTCTCCAATTCCTGAAAGAATTGCCTTTATTGGCAACAGAGTAGTGAAGTTTAAACCTCAAGGGCTATTTTCAAGAAGAATACATTGCAGTAAATGACAACTGGGAGATCTGTGGATCTACTGAAGATATAGCCTAGAATGTAAGCCAACTAGTACATATGAGAGGACTGGGGAATAAGGGCTGGAAGAAACCGTCCTGGGTTTAGTACAAATACCAAACAGTGACCTCAGAAACTATTCCATCCAAGGAGCTACAAAATGATTGGATTAGTTTGTAAAGGAATTCTGCTCCTGGGAGCTATCTTTTTAAAGTTTATTTCCAGACTTATTGAGATATAATTGACAAATGAAATTGTATATATTTTAAAGGGTACAAGGTAATGATTTGATATATTTACATGTTATGTTATAATTACCACAATCAAGTTAATTAACACATCTATCACCTCATATAGTTACCTTTTTTTGTTGAGAATGCCTAAGATGTACTCTTTCTGCAAATTTCAAGTATGCAATACAGTATTATTAACCATAGTCACTATGCTGTGTTTATTAAATCCTCAAAACTTATTCATCTTACAACTGAAAGCTTATGTCCTTTGTTCAACATCTCCCCACTTCCTCCAGTCCCCAACCCCTGGCAATCACCATTTTATTCTCTGTCTCTATGAATGGCTTTTTAAAATCTTTGGATTCCACATATGAGTGAGATCATACAGTATTTATCTTTCTCTGATTTATTTCACTTAGCATAATGTCATCCAGGCTCATCCATGTCAAACATGGCAGGATTTCTTCCTTTTTATGGCTGAATAATATTCCATTGTTTATGTATATGTGTGTATATACATATATATATATATATATGTACACACAAACATATATAACATTTTCTTGATCCATTCATCCATGGACAGACACTTAAGTTGTTTCCATGTCTTGCCTATTATGAGTAATACCATCATGAACATGGGAATGTGGGGATCTCTTTGAAATACTTGTTTTGTTACCTTTGGATATATACCAAGAAGTGGGATTGCTGGATCATATGGTAGTTCTATTTTCAGTTTTTTGAGAAACTACCATTGTGTTTTCTGTAACAGCTTCACCAGTTTACATTGCCACCAGGTGATTTTTCTTTACATCCTCACTAATACTTGTTATCTCTCATCTTTTGAATAATAGCCATCCTAATCAGTATAAGGTGACATTTTATTGTGGTTTTGATGTGCATTTCCCTTATAACTAGTGATGTTGAGCATCTTTTCATGTGCCTATCTATTGAGCATTTTTTGAGTACCTGCCTATTCATGTTCTTTCTCCATTTTTAAATTGGATTATTTGGAGTTTTTTGGCATTGAGTAGAAATTCCTTATATATTTTGGATATTAACTGCATATCAAATAGATGGTTTGAAAATAGTTCTCCCACTCCATAAGTTTTCTGTTCATTATGTTGATGTTTCTTTTGCTGTACAGAAGTTTTTTAGTTTTATGTGGTCCTGCTTATCTATTTTTGCTTTTCTTGCCTATACTTTTGGTGTCATATCAAAAAAAAGTCAATGACAAGACCAATGTTAAGGAGCTTTTCTCCTATGCTTTCTTCTGGGGGTTTTAGAATTTCAGGTCTTACATTTAAGCCTTTAATCCATTTTCAGTTGATTTTTGTGAATGGTAAAAGTTGGGGGTCCAATTTCATTCTTTTGTGTATGGATACCCAGTTTTCTCAACATCATTTATTGAAGAGACTATCCTTTCTCCATAGTGTGCTTTTGTCACCCTTTTAAAAGATTAATTGACCATTTTTGCATGGGTTTATTTCTGGGCTTTCTATTCTATTCCATTGGTCCATGTGTCTTTTTAAAATGCCATTGTAATACTGTTTTGATTATTATAGCTTTCTAATATAGTTTGAAACCAGGGTGTGTGATGCCTCCAGCTTTGTTCTGCTTTCTCACGATTCTTTGACTATTCAGGGTGTTTTGTAGTTCCATACAAATGTTAGGGTTGTTTTTTCTATTTCTGTGGAAAATGAGGGTACTTTTGAAAATATTAGAGCAATAGGCCAGGAATTCGAGTTTAACAGTTGAGTGTGGTGAAGGAAAGGGTGGAAGAGAATTCTGCTAATACCACTGTCATCCCATCCCAGAGTGACTGTAGGCTGTGCCTTCCTTATCAGAGGGCATCAGAGGCTTAATATTGTGTGTATGTGTGTTGGGACAGGGGATAATAAGAATAAGCCTGAGGAAGGGGACAATTCAAACAGAGTTGCTACAATGTATTATCTAAAGTGTCCAGTCCATTCCCTGTACCCTACCTACTCCCACCTCCCTACAAATTACAAGGCATGAAAAGGAATAGGAATATGTGATCCATATACTGGTTAAAAAGCAGGCAACTGAAAATGCCTGCGAGATTCATCAGATGTCAGATTTAACAGAAAAAGATTCAAAGTAGCCATTATAAATATGTTCCCAGAACTAAAGGAAAACATAACTAAAGAAGTAAAGGAAGCATGATGATAATGTTACATCACATAGGTAATATAAAGGAAGAGATTTTAAAAAAGAAAAACAAACAAACAAATGGATACTCTGAAGTTAGAAAGTGAAATAACTGAGGTAAAAAATACATAGGATGGAAGGGAAAAGGGGATTAAGGAATAGTACAATTAGCACACATAATGTAGTGGGGCGCACAAGGAAGACAGTATAGAACAGAGAATCAAGTAGTGACTCTATAGCATCTTACTATGCTGATGGACAGTGACTGCAATGGGGTGTGTGGTGGGGAATTGATTATATGGGTGAATGTAGTAACCACAATGTTGCTCATGTGAAACCTTCTTAAGATTGTACAGCAATGATACCTTAATAAAAAAAAGTACATAGGAGAGGCCTAACTGGATTTGAATTGGCAGAAAAAAGAAAAAGTGAACTTGAATATAGCTTAATAGAGTACACAAGCTGAAGAACAGTGAGAAAAAAGAAGGAAGAAAAGTGAGGAGAGCCTCAGGCAAGTGTGGGACACAAAAGTGTGTACCAACTTTTGTATTATAGTAGTACCAGAAGGAAAAGAAAGGAGAAAAAAATGGGGAAAATAATAGCCAAAAAATCCGCAAACTTAATGAAAAGCCTACACATCCAGGAAACTCAATGAATTCTAAGTAAGATAAACAAAAAGATCAATAAATAGACAAATCATAGAAAATATGTTGAAAGTCAAAGGAAAAGGGAGATCTTAAAAGCAACCAGAGAAAAATGACTGTCATTTATTAAGGGAACCCCTATCAGATTAATAGCTGACTCCTCAGCAGAAATAGTGGGGTCCAGAAGGCTATGTTATACTGTATTCAATGTGCTCAAAGGAAAAAAAAACCCTGCTTGGTTGAGCCCACTCCGGGGGAGCTACTCCTTTATGGACCCCTGAGTGGCATGCCATGCCTCCTGTTCTAAGCCCTGTGAGCATAATGTATCTTTTTCACTTTTACACAACTTTCCATGGTGTTATTTTGTGTTTACACCTGACCATCAAAAAACCCACAAAATCCATGTTAAATAGCATCATTATTCCTTACACTACAACATGATACACAAAATTTAACTGAAAATGAATGAAAGACCTAAATGTAAGAGCATAACTCTTAGAAGAAAACAGAGGGGTAAAAATCTTCATGACCTTGGATTTGGCAAATGATTCTGTGATATGACACTAAAATCACAAGCAAAAATTGCTGATAAGCCTGGAATTCAGAAATCAAATATCTGATAAGAATCTTGTATTTAGAATAGAGAAAGAACTCTTACTACTCAGTAGTAAAAAGATAAATAAGCCAATTAAAGAATGAACAGAATTTGAATAGATGTCTCTCTAAAGAATAAGGAAAAATGGCTTATAGGCACATGAAAACAAGTGCAGTTTCATTGGTCATTAGAGAAATGCAAATGAAAACCACAATTAGATGCCATTTCACATACACTACTATGCCTATCATAAAAAAGACAGACAATAGTAAGTGTTGAAAAGTATGTGACAGTTCCTCAGAAAGCTAATTGTAGAATTACCATGTGAATCCAGCAGTTCTACTCTTATGTATATATTCAAGAGAATTGAAAACATGTATTCACTTAAAAACTTTTACATACATATTCAAAGCAGCATCATTCATCAGAGATAAAAAGTAGAAACAACCCAAATGTCCATCAGCTGATGAATGGATACAAAAATTATCTTATATTCACATGATGTAATATTTAGCTGTAAAAAATGATATACAAGCTGCAACATGGATGAATCTTAAAATTTATGCTAAATGAAATAAACTGTACATAAAAGGACACTCTATGATTCCACTTACATGAGGTAACTAGAATGATCACATTCATAGAAACAGAAAATAGAATACTGGGGGGGAGTAGAAAGAGTTATGGTTTAATGATAAAGAATTTCACTTTGGGATGATGAAAAATTCTGATGAGGGATAAAGATTGCACAAGAATGAGAATGAACTTAGTACCATTAAACAGTACACTTAAAAAGGGTTGAAATGGTAAATTTATGTATATTTTACCACAATTCAACACACTGTCAGTGGGAACATTTTCTGACAGGGTTTTCATTGTTGAGAGACACATACTGTGATAATATATTTATAGCCTACTTAAAAGGGTGAAATACTCATTCTAAGTAGACTGTGAAAAGATAATTAGTTATTTTATAATACTTTAAGCAATTCTAAAAAAAACTATACAAAGAGTTATAGTAAAACCGTAATGGATACATTAAAATTAATATTCAGAAATATTTGAATGACCCAAAATAAGTTAGGAAAGGGAAAATAGAGGAATGAAAACCAGATAAATGAACAAAAATCAAATAATAAAATGGTAGATCTAAATGTGAATATACAAATACATTAAATGCAAATAGTGTGAACACATCAGTGGCAAGTACAGAGATAGTCAGAAAGGATTAAGAAAAAAACAAACCATGAACCAAATTTATGCTGTCTACAAAACAATTATTTTAAATGTAATGAGATAGACTAAAAGTTAAAAATGAGACCTGAAAATATTAATCAGTAGAAGCTATAGTGGCTATATTAATAGCTGGTGTAGATCTCATAGATAAATAGTAAGGATAGAAGGGATCATTATATAATGATAAAAGGGACAAATTATCAATAATTCATGGCAATCTCAAATTTGTATACATCTAATTACAATACTTTAAATTGTACAAAGCAAAACTGACAGAGGTAAAAGGAGAAATAGACAAATATACAATTATACTGGAGACTCAAAAACTCACCTCTCAGTAATAGAATGAGTAGAAAGGAAATCAGCAAAGCTATAGAATACCTGAACATGACCACCAAACAGCTGGATCTAATTTTCATTTACAGCACATTCAACCAAATAACAGTAAAATATTCATTCTTACCACATACATGTAGAATACTCACCAAGATACACCATATCCTAGAACATAGAACATAATGGATTCAGTGAAACTGAAAAAACATGACAGCGAACATTCTTGGGGTGAAAGGGTTTATATCTAACTTTATTCCCACAGTGGCAGGTCAATCACTGGAACCCCATCCACTCAGAGCAAGTCTGCATGCAGCAGGCCAGTCTCTGCCTCTGGGACTCCCACCCCCGCAGCTGTCTCAGTCTCTGTCCTCAGCGCAGCCACCACTCCAGCCTCTGCTCTCCTGCAACTGTGTAGACCTGCAGCTGTACAGCTGTCCAGAGCAATGGTGGAGCTCTTTATATAGCGTTAATAAAAACGTATTGCTCACACATGTGTAGTGAGCAAGCCAACCAGGTCCAGGTGAGAATTCTGGCTATAGGAATCTCCTCTTTTTTCCACAAATGGCTAGGATGGTGCCTGGTGAACAATGAGCACTAACGTCATGTCACTATTATCACCAGAGACACTGTGCACCTGCTGGCTCCAGGGTGATGCAGGAAATGGTGTTTGTCCTCAAGAAGTGCACGGTACAGGGTGCAGAAATGGATATGGATATGACTGAATGCTAGGTACTCACTGCTAAGTGTGGCCTGAGAGGGCAGAAATGTCCTGGCTGCAGGCAGGCAGGGGTGGGAGCAACACAAAAAGCTTTGTGATCAGATCTGGTTGAATGGATGACTGAGGGTCACCTGGTGAGCAAGATAAGGAGAGGGCCTTGCAGGTAAGAAAGCTGGCAAATTCAGCCTCACAGAGGCAGGAACAGTTTAGGGGCAGAGGAACCAGGAGACTTTGTGGCTATATGAAAAGCAAGAGGTGAAGAGGAGCTGTGGCAGGAGATGTGGCTGGGCCTGGCTAAGTCACTTCTCTGGCTTGTGGTGTGGCAGAAAGCAAAAGGGAAAAGTGAGTTACTGCAGCACCCTGCAGGGCAGAGGTCCCCAGTGGAGCCCACAATTTCACCATTCAGGAAGTTGCTGGTTTGGGCTGAGAGCTAGGAACGGAATCCAGGACAGAAAAGGTTAAGAGGTGAGCATCAGAAGAGGGCAAATGAAGGCAGCTGGCAGCAACTGTTAGAAGTGTGTGGGTGGACCACTCAGGATGAGAGAGGCTACAGGGGCTTCTCCCATGGGAGGAAATCCCCCAGCCATGGACTTGCCCACTCATACTGCACTGCCTCCTTTCTCTGCCTGGTCAGCTAAGCTCTGATCAAGGGCAGTCTGGAAGAGGCCATTTGGAAAATGCTGTGTGCTTATTACCAAGTTTTGCCATCCTTGGAGGGAGTATTTAGTGGATGTCAAGTGTAGTCATTTTGTCTCTGCCTCTGGGGCCAGACAGACCTGGGACCCAAACCCAACCCTTTCATTAACTTGCTGTGTGATGTTGGGTGATTTGCTTAACTTCTTGGAACCTCAACACAAAGTAATAGCTCATAGAACTATTAACTGTTATCCAGGATTTATCAGGTGTCAAGCACTAGATACTCACGTACATTATTCAACACTCACAACAACTTGTAACTTGCCTCAGATCTTGTGGCTAGAAAGTGATGACATCAGAATTTGAACCTAGGACCCTGCTGCCTCTACGCCCTGGTTTAAATCCAGTTTGATTTAGAGGCTGTCATCCAAAGGTCACCAGAGGAGCTTCTTGAAAACACACATGCCCTTCCTCCACCCTCAGCCTGAGATTCTCGTTTTAACAAAAGCCCCATGGCTTGTTCTGATGTACATACAGCCAGGCTGAGGACATCTGCAGAATAATGAGCAATCACATGAAGCATGGAGATCTGTGGGAGCCCTTGGGACTCTGTCCTCGGAGGATCCATTAGGCTGACCCATACCAAATTACTGACCTTTATCTCTTTTCACGTGCAGTAAATGAATACTGCATAGGATTCAAGCTAATCCATCCAGCCTGCACAACTGGAACTTGAGTGAAGCAATTGAGGTGCTAGCTTGGGGAGCAAAATATTCCATAATCAGGGTAAGTCATATTTTAACACAATATTTAAAAAATCAAAGTCAGTGCAAAAAGTCATGATGAACAAAATATCAATATTTTAAATAAAGACAATATCTCACACTGTACTTGCAATGACTCTCATCACTTGCTCACACTTTTCTCAGCCCTGCTCATTACTGTGTTTTGATGTGTTCATTGCAAAATGGGATACCAATAGTTGCCCTGTTTGCCCATAGGGTGAGAGTAAAGATCAAACAAAATAATAAAATTGTAAGCATGTATATAAGTGGAAAGGTTCTCAATAGAATAGCATCTTATATCAAGCCATCATGTAATGTGAAACTCCTACATTGTCAATGTTACCCTTAGAAATCCCTTAAATTTCCCATAAAGTACAAAACACACAATTTGCAAAAATTGTACAATCTCCTTTTAAATCCCAGACACTTTTATCTCTGAGAACAGGATCTGCAGATACTTTTCTGGAATAGCAGATGAAGCGGTCGCCTTGTATTTGGGGACGAAAGTTATTCTGGCTTTATTTTTCTAACAGAGTACATATAATTGTATTGGAGAATTTAAATGTGTGTTCAGAGTGGCTCTGATGTAGTTTTATCAAGTTCTGATGTTCTCCAAAGTACCTGTTGAGTGGGTCATGGTGCAGGGTTAATAGGGTTGGAGTCCCAAGCAAGTGCAACCCTACTCCTGAGGCCTCTGTGGAGCTCGACTTCCTATGCACTAGTGCGTCCCAAACTAGTTTACCAAATGGGCTGCCTGGCAGATCACCAAGAACTCCTGAGTGACCCTATTCCAGATTAAAAGTAGGGCAACCATATTAATGCACAATGTAAAAATAACCAACACAAACCCAAGTGTTCAAGCACAGCAAGCAGGCAAACCAAGTCTCTGTGGCAGTCTTAGAGTTGCCGTCACACCTTACTGGCTGGCTGCTTGGCCATTTGTTCTTTCATTTGCCTGAACTTGCCAGCAGAGACTACAGAAAGAGGAACCTGGGTTAAAGACAACGTATAAGAGACAGATGTTAAAAATTCCATTTACTGACTTCATTTTTCTTGCCACATGTGGAGGACAGTGGTGGTCAGTGTCCCCAGGCTGAGCTCAACACCTTAATGAAACTTAATAACTGTTGATTAATTTAAAAAACACAAATGACCACCAACAGGTCAATAGAAAAATAAATTATAGTATAGCTATTCAATGGGATAGAAATCATCAAATAGAAAGCAATAAGCCACAACATGGATGAATCTCAAAAGCTATCTTAAAAAATATATACACATTACTTTGTGTATATAGCTTGTAAATTATGCCTCAGTAAAGTTATTTGAGTATAGTATATAAAATATACCTCCATGAAGTTAGTTGAATTAGAAATTAAAGGAAAAAGATAGCATAATCCTTATTGTTGGAACTTGGCTCAACTCAGAACTTTGTCCTCTGAGAGCCACTGGAGGGTGATGGTGCCAGCTTCTCCTCAACAGGTCAGATGTGTGTGTGGGTTCCCCAGGAGTAACACATGAGGCCTCAACAAGCTCCCTCACACCCTCTTTTCCCTGTGTTCGGATCCTTACTCACACTTTAGAGTTGCCTCATCAGGACTTCAGCCTATGCTCTCAGAACAAAGGGAAGAACAGTGAAGCAAACTGGTCTATGGTGAGACTTTCCCAGTGATGCAGCACTCCCACCCAGGATGCACCCAGGGCTAAGGCCAGCAAGACAGCTGTGACTTCCTGGTCTGGTTTCAGGAACACACGTTCTCCTGACCCCCAGACACCACACTGTGCCTTCCTGATGCCTGCAGTGTTTTCATGGGGGCCAAGCCTCTTATTCCTGCAATTAAAATGTATCCTCTTCTAGGAGAGGAAACAGTGATTTTTGTGACCATAGGACGTGATAAGACATGACCATACTGATGGACTCATTTCAATCCTGTGACAATGAACTGCAAATGAACTTTAATTGCATTTTGGCAATTGTAGTAGAATTCTTTATCCAGCTCACTCTCCTGCTACTCCAGACAACTCTCTCATAATTGTTTTCATTCATGTCTCACTTCCTTCATCTGTCTTCACTCTCAGCTGATGTTCTCCTCTTCACTGAGAAAAATTCAAGCAATGGGAAGTGAAATTCCTTAGTTCCCCTCACTGCTGGTATCTGCACTGAGGATTTTGCCCTTCCTATGAAGCAAATGAAATTTCTACACTCCTATCAAAAGTCCATCCCTCATCCTGTTAAATTTCATCACCTCTCACCTATTTAAGGGCATCTTTCCAACAGCAGTTCTTTTTCTCCTCTACAGCATCAATTTTACAGTCTCTACTGGATTATTTCCAATTATTGAACATACATACATTATTTCTCCTGTCCTAAAACACCTACACTTGACCCACTTCCCTACAACCTACCCAGTTTTTTGCTCTTTGTAGCAAATTTCCTCAAAATTGTTTTCTACACACACTGTCTGCAATTCCTTTCCCCCTTTTAAATCCATTCTAATGAGGCCTTCATCCCCATCATTAAACCAGAACTACTCTTGTTAACATCACCAGTGAACTTCGCATGGTGCCATCCTAAGGTCAAGTTTCAGTCCTCAGAAATACTCCATGGGCTTTGCTTGCTCTCTCCTCTGTGAAGTAATCTCTTCAATTTTCTTTTATGACATAACACTCCCTTGATAGTTTTCCTACTTCACTGGTCATTCTGGTTTATTTTGCTAATTCCTTCTCTTTTTCCTCACTTCTTAATGTTAGAGTGTTCCAAAGTTCTAGTCTTTGTCATCTTTTCCATCTATTCTCACTTCCTTGGTAATGTTATCTAGCCTCATGGTTTTAAATTCCATCTATGTGTTATTATTCACAAATTTATATTTCCAGATAAGACCTCTCTTGAACTTCAGACTCATATTCCCACATATATGTCATATAGACATTTCAAACTCTATGCTAGAACTTAACTTTTGTTATTTCTGCTATCTCGGTTGATGGCAACTTCATTCCTCAATCAAAAATCTTTGAAGTTAATAAAAAATATTGAAGTTAATCTTGACTCCTGTATCTCTCTCACTCTTTCCTCACATTCAATCTACTAGGATATTCTTTGGCTTTACCTTCAAAATATATCCAGAATTTGAACCTCCTCATCACATCCCTGTTACGCCACTCTGATACGAGTCACCATGGTCTATCATCTGAATTACTTCAATAACTTTCTATTTTGTGTCCATTCTTCTGCTCACATAGTCTACATTCAATATAACCAGAGTTATCCTTTTAAAATATAAAATAGGAATGATGTCAGGGAATATTGTAGAGTAGGAAGTAGCAGGAATCTCTCTAGCTGGACAAAAATCTGGCAGAAGCAGTTTGAAATGAATGACTACTTTGTAACTCTGAAGTTTATTTTCAGCTTCTAGAGAACAACTTGGCTGATAAAGTGCAGTTAATTTCTATTGATTTCAGCCATTAGGATGGTGGCAGCTACCTATTTCCACCCACCTCCAACCCTAAGGCAGGTATTTGTGGGGACAGCAGCCCACATTTCTTGTATGGCTTGGTAGAGCCAAGTGGGTAATAGAGACTTTGTCCTCCAAATACTGGCATTCTCTGTTCTGAATATGGATTGCTGTTTCAGGTCACTAATGGGAAGGAATGGAGGCTGTATGCCATTCTTCCAATTCCCACCAACTGAGTCAACCTCCAGAAGATTTCAAGGAGCAATACTGATTGTATTCGACATTCAAATATAACCCTATAGATGGAGCTCTCTCCTCAGAAGAAAGAGCAGGTAGATGATACCTTCCCAGCCCTCCTTCAGCCCAACAGTTCAGGTATTCTTGGGAGCACCAGATGTTCCATCTACCACACTAGCAGCATAGCTCCAAGGCTCCTCCATGCATGCATGCACTGCCAGGAGCCAACCCACATAGCCCAGCAACAGTGTCAGACTTTGCTGCCTGGCAGATAGAGGGAGACTCTACCAGCTTTCTTGCCCTATTTCAGCCCAACTGGGGAAGAGCCTGCAGAGCCAACCCTGAGAGTTCCTTCCTCCCTCTGCATATCCAAGCTCAGTGCTGCACATCCCAGCCCACCCACCCCATTAGCCCTGAAGATCCACCATCGCTGCAAGGCAGGCAAAGGGTGGCCCCACTCACAGTGATACCAGTGGAGGCTTCTGCTTAGATCACAAAGGCAGCTGAGGAAAACTGTTGGCACTGCAGGTGACAGAAAGGTGGTCCCATCTCTAGTACACCAACAGCTGTAGTTTCCACAAAGTAGAACCAGACACTAGAGAGTAAAGAGTCTTGAGCTTCTGGGCACCATAGGATGTCTCCTTCATGAGGCTATTACTCTACGGGCCAGGAAGCATGACAGATCCATCTAATAAAAGGAAGAAACACAGAAACCCTGACAAAATAAGGTGGCAGAAGAACATATTCCAAACAAAACTACAGGACAAGACACCAGAAAGAGCTAAATGAAATAGAGATCACCAATCTTCTTGATAAATATTTCAAAGTAAAAGTCACAAACATGCTCACTGTTGTATAGAAAAATATTCGAGCTCTCAGGGAGAAAGTCAACAAAGAGGTAGAAGTGATGAGAAAGAGCCACTTAGAGCTAAAAAATACAGTAATTAAAATGAAGCACACAATGTAAGGATTTAACAGTAGGTTACTGAAAGAGGAAACATACAATGAGACGGAAATTAGAGAACAGGAACACAATGAAGCTGAGAACAGAGAGAAAAAGGGATCACTAAGATTGAATGAATGATAGGAGAGCTGTATGACCAATTCAAATGAATCAACATTTGCACAATAGGGGTACCAGAAAGAGAAGAGAAACAAGAAGGGTTAGAAAGTCTCTTTGAGGAAATAATTGTTGAAAGCTTCTGTAATATGGGAAAGGAAATAAACACTCAGGTCATGGAAGTGCAGAAGCCCCTAACAAAAGGAACCCTGGAAGACAACCAAGACATATAATAATTAAAATGGCAAAGATCAAGGAAAAAGAGAAAGTATTGAAAGTAGCCAGAGGGAGAAAAAATGTTATTTATAAAAGAAACTCCATCAGGCTATCAGCAGACTTCTTGGCAAAAATTTTACGGCCCCAAAGGGGAGTAGAATGAAATATTTAATAAACTGAAGGAGATCTTCAACCAAGAATCCTCTACACAGCAAGATTATAGCTTAAATTTGAAGCAGGAATTAAACAATTTCCAGGTAAACAAAAGGAATTCACCACCACTAAGCCAGCCATAAATGTTCCTAAGGCCAAAAAGCTTTGACCAGTAAAAATAAACCCACAGTAAAGGAAGTAGGCCAATTAATTACCAAGAAAGTAATAAAGTGAAAACAAAACAAAAAAAGCAAAATCAACTATACACAAAATCAGTAAAGGGATGCACAAAAAGTGCAGATTATGATATCTAATATGTAAAGTGTGGAGGGAGAAGAAGAAGAAGAATAAAGTACCTTTAGATTGTGTTTGAAATAGAACAATCAGCTACTTAATATAGACCTACATAGTAAGGAAACTATACATGCACCTTTGGTAACTGCAAAACTAAAGCCTACAATAGATACACAAAAAAATTTAAAAAAGAAATATAAACACAACACTAAAGAAAACCATCAAATAACAAGAGTATATGAGAGAAAGAAAGGAATAGAGATATAAAAGCAACCAGAAAGCAATTAATAAAATGGCAATAAATATATACCTATCAATAATTACCTTAAACACAAATGGACTGAATGCACCAATCAAAAGACATAGAGGGAAAAAATGGATTTTAAAATATGACCCATCTATATGTGGCCTACTAGAGACTCATTTCACATGCGAAGACATGCACAGATTAAAGGTGAAGGGATGGAAAAAGACAGTTCATGCAAATAATAGAAGAAAAAAGCAGACATAGTAGATTTACTTATATCGGACAAAATAGATTTCAAAACAAAGAAAGTAACAAGAGGCAAAGAAGGACATTACATAATGGTAAAGGGGTCAATCCAACAAGAGGATATAACCATTATAAATATTTTTACACCCAACATAAGAGCACCTGAATATGTACAACATATACTAACAGAATTAAAGGGAGAAATAGATGGCAACGCATTCATTTTAGGAGACTTTAACACACCACTCACATCAATAGACACATCAACCAGACAGAAAATAAGTAAGGAAACAGAGGCACTGAACAATATATTAGATCTGATCGACTTAACAGATATCTACGGAACATTCCACCCAAAAGCAGCAGGATACACATTTTTCTCAAGTGTACATGGAATGTTCTCCAGAATAGATCATGTATTAGGTCACAAAAAGAGCCTCAGTAAATTCAAAAAGGTTGAAATGGTATCAAGCAGCTTCTCAGTGGCATGAAACTAGAAATAAATTACACAAAGAAAACAAAAAAGCCTACAAACATGTGGAAGCTAAACATGCTTCTAAATAATCAATGAATCAATGACCAAAGTAAAACAGAAATCAAGCAATATGTGGAGGCAAATGAAAACAATAATTCAACAGCCCCAAATCTGTGGGATGCTGCAAAGGTAGTTCTAAGAGGAAATTATATTGCAATACAGGCCTACATCAAGAAATAAAAAGAATCCCAAATAAACAGCCTAAATGCACAATAACACACTAGAAAAAGAAGAAGAAATGAAACCCAAATTAGTAGAAGGAGGGATTATAGCAGAAATAAATAAAATAGAGAAGAATAAAACAATAAAAACAATCAGTGAAACCAGGAGCTGGCTCTTTGAGAAAACAAGCAAAATAGATAACCCCCTAGCCAGACTTACGAAGGAAAAAAGAGAGTACGCTCATAAATAAAACCAGAAATGAAGGAATAATAATCACAAAAGATACCACAGAAATACAAAGACTTATTAGAGAATACTGTGAAAAATTATATGTCAATAAATTGGACAATCTAGAAGAAATGAACAACTTTCTAGAAATACACAACTTTCCAAGACTGACCCAGGAAGAAACAGAAAATTTGAACAGACCAATTATCAGCAATGAAATCAAATTGGTAATCAAAAAACTACCTAAGAATAAATCCCTGTTGAAGATGGCTTCATAGCTGAATTCTACCAAACATTTAAAGAGCTACTACCCATCTTTCTTAAAGTACTCCAAAAAGTAGAAAAGGAGGGAATACTTCCAAACTTAATATATGAAGCCAGTATCACTCTAATACCAAAACCATACAAAGATACCACAAAAAGGAAAATTATAGGCCAATATTGCTGATGAACATAGGTGAAAAATCCTCAACAAAGTATTAGCAAACCAAATTAAAAAA
The DNA here is from genome assembly GCF_030020395.1 of Manis pentadactyla. Classification (NCBI taxonomy): domain Eukaryota; kingdom Metazoa; phylum Chordata; class Mammalia; order Pholidota; family Manidae; genus Manis; species Manis pentadactyla. The sequence goes on along the minus strand of NC_080023.1, from coordinate 66,038,042 downwards.
TAAAAAATACATCACAAAGATCATCCATCATGACTAATTGGAATTTTTTCTAGGGATGCAGGGATGTTACACTATTCATGTCAATCAATATACACCACATGAACATAAAGAAGGATAAAAACCACATGATCATCTCAATAGATGCTGAAAAAGCATTTGACAAAATTCAACATTCATTCATGATAAAAACTCAAGAAAAATGGTTTAGAGGTTACATACCTCAACGTAATAAAGGCCATATATGACATATCCATAGCCAACATCATACTTAATAGTGAAAAGCTGAAAGTTTTTCCTCTAAGATCAGGAGCAAGATAAGGAAGTTCACTCTCTCCACTTTTACTCAACATAGTACTGGAGGTCCTAGCCATGGCAATCAGACAAAACAGAGATAAAAGGCATCTGAGTTGGTAAACAGGAAGTTAAACGGTCATTATTTGCAGATGACATCTTATTATGCATAGAAAACCCTAAAGACTCCATCAGAAAACTATTAGAACTAATAACTGAATTCTACAAAGTTCCAGGATACAAAATTAAAACACAAAAATCTGTTGCACTCCTATATATTAACAAAGAACAAGCAGAAAGAAATCAAGGGGAAAAACTCCATTTACAATAGCATAAAAAATTACCTAGGAATAAAACTAACCAAGGAGGTGAAAGACTTTACCCTGAAGACTATAAGACACTCATGAGAGAAATTAAAGAAGGCAGTAACAAATAGAAATCTATCCTGAGCTTATGGATGGGGAGAATTAATATTGTCAAAATGGTCATCCTGCCCAAAGCAATTTACATTTTCAGTGCAATCTCTATGAAAATACCAACAGCATTCTTCACTGAACTAGAAAAATAGTTCTAAAATTCATATGGAATCAGAAAATAGATCAAATAGCTAAAGCAATCCTGAGAAAGTAGAACAAAGCTGGAGGAATTATGCTCTCTGACTTCAAGCTGTACTATAAGGCTACAGTAATAAAAAAAGTTTGATACTGGCATAAGAACAGACCCATAGATCAATGGAACAAAATAGAGAGCCCAGATATAAACCCACACATATATGGTCAGTTAATATATGAAAAAGGAGCTATGAATGCACAATGGGGAAAAGACGGTCTCCTCAACAACTGGTGCTGGGAAAACTGGACAGCTCCATGTAAGAGAATGAAACTGGATTATTATCTAACCCCATACACAAAAGTAAACTTGAAATGGATCAAAGACCTGAATATACATCATGAAACCATAAAACCCTTAGAAGACAATGTAGGCAAAAGTCTCTTGAATATAAAGAAGAGCAACTATTTCCTGAACACATATTCTCAGGCAAGGGAAACATAATAAAAAATGAACAGGTGAGACTACATCAAACTAAAAAACTTCTATACAGCAAAGGACACTATAAGCATAACAAAAAGGTATTGTACAGTATGGAAGAATATATTTTTAAATGACTTATCTGGTAAGGGTTAACATCCAAAATACATAAAGAACTCAGAATTGAGTTGAATTGTAGGACACAGAGCTGGTGTCACAGATAATTGCTTGGTGTGGAGAAAATCCTCCATATATTTGGTGACCATGAGTGTCAGAAATGAAGTGTTTTATGTGAATAGTAAAGAAGACTTACAGGGAAGAGAGACATAATAGGGAAGAATGGGGTTTTCCCCTACTCAGGAGGTAGAAAACTGAAATTTTCCCTTTATATTTGGGCATGCTTTCCAAATGTCACTGTATACAGGGTTGTCTTTTCTAATTGGAGTATTATTGTTATACAATCTTATATTGGTTTCAAATGTATAACACAGTGGTTCAACACTTACCCATGTTATTAAATCCTAAACCCTTCTAGTGCAGTTACTATTGATGTAGAAAGATGTTACAGAATCATTGCCTATATTCTCCATGCTGTACTAACAACCCCATGACCAACTTGTACTGTGATTGCAAATTATTGTGCTCTTTTATCCCCTTCACCTCCCACTGCCCCAACTCCTCCCCCATGGTAAGCACTAGTCACTTCTCAGTGTCTATGAATCTACTGCTGTTTTGTTCCTTCTGTTTTGTTTTGTTTTTATATTCCACAAATAAGTGAAATCATATGGTATTTGTGTCTCTCCACCTGGCTTATTTCATTAAGGTTAATACCCTCTAGATGCATCCATGTTGCTGCAAATGGCAGGATTTGTTTTCTTTTTATGGCTGATTAATATTCCATTTTGATATGTACCACATCTTCTTTATCCACTCATCTATTGATGGACATTTAGATTGGTTCCATATCTTGGTTACTGCAAATAGTGCAGTGATTAACATAGGGGTGCATATATCTTTTTTTTTTTTGAGAGGGCATCTCTCATATTTATTTATCAAATGGTTGTTAACAACAATAAAATTCTGTACAGGGGACTCAATTCACAATCATTAATCCATCCCAAGCATAATTCTCATCAGTCTCCGATCTTCTGAAGCATAACAAACAAGTTCTTACATGGTGAACAAATTCTTACATACTGATTAAGTTCTTACATGGTGAACAGTACAAGGGCAGTCATCACAGAAACTTTCGGTTTTGATCACGCATTATGAATTATAAACAATCAGGTCAAATATGAATATTTGTTTGATTTTATACTTGATTTATATGTGAATCCCACATTTCTCCCTTATTATTATAATTATTATTTTTTTTTAAAATAAAATGCTGAAGTGGTAGGTAGATGCAAGATAAAGGTAGAAAACATAGTAAGAAAGCAAATGTAGATGATCAGATGTGTACCTATAGACTAAATATTAATCCAAGCTAGACAAGGGCAACAAAACATACACGGATGCAGAAGATTTCTCTCAGAACAGGGGGGGTGAGGTTCTAAGCCTCCCCTCTGTTGATCCCCAATTTCTCACCTGATGGCCCCCCTGCGACTGTGCCTGTCTTAGGTTGTTCCTCCCTTGAGGAATCTTACCCGTCTCTGGCTAACCAGTCATCTTCCGGGGCCATACAGGGAAATGTAAAGTTGGTAAGTGAGAGAGAAGCAATATTGTTTGAAAAGGTTAGCTTTTTACTTCTTTGCAGATTTATGCCCTGTGGCTTCTATGCCCAGCATTTGTCTTGAGGTATCTATACTACTTGGAAGAATTATGATACTCAGTAAATTCGATCTGAGGCACGAATTCTATTGAAGGGTTGTAATTAGGAAGGAAGAAGAAAAGCTATAGAAGTAGCAGATGGAAGAAAACATGGGAAGATTGATTATTTCTTTGACATATCTTCTTGTAGAGTAACTTAAGCATGTATAGGTTTTAAACTACTAATTAAATTGCGCACATACATTAACATAATAGGAATACAGTTACATAACCAAAGCAGACCTACAATTACCAGCCATCTCCAGTGAAACCAAGAAAACCAGTTAGGCACCCTAAGCATTTGTGAAAACTTATCTATGATATGATGGATATTGTCTAACTGAATTTGAATCGTTTGAGACAAATCAGACAAATTAAAACAACACATTCCTGGGAACTGTTCACATCCCATATGTTCTTTTAACAGTAGATAGTCTGTAGTCTCAAGATTTTGAAGCACTGCAACTTGCACTTCTCCTAATTCTTGGTTGAGTTCCAACAGTATAGATCTAGTCAAATTTGTTGTTTTACTGTATGCACAGGCCAGCTTAGATATCTCCTTCTTCATTCCAATGGCAATTCCAGGAACCAGTGGGATGAATGCAGCTACAACTGCAACAGTGCCAGGATCTTTGTTGAGGTTTTTTGATGATCATCTTCTGGAATGACTCTTCCAGAGTGTATTGATGTTGGAACTTCTTCTTCATATCGTATCTTAGTTCGTTTTCTGGGTAGCCAAATTAGGCTTTGATCCTCTGTATAAACACAAACAGAACCTTTGCCCACACTTTGATATGCCCTTTATACCATTGTGAAGAACTTATTGGAGGTCACCACACAGGAACTGCTTTTTTTTTTTTTTTAAGTGAAAGGAATATTATCAGAAAAATGTACTTCCATAGCTGATCATCTGACACCCTTTAAATGATAAAAATTAAGGATATTTAAAGCATGCATTAATCGTTGATTTACAGTTAGTTTTATCCTATCAGGGAGTAATCGCCCTTTCCTTTCTTTTTTTTTTCTTATCATTAATCTACAATTACATGAAGAATATTATGTTTACTAGGCTCTACCCTATACCAGGTCCCCCCTATGAACCCCTTTACAGTCACTGTCCATCAGCATAGCAAAATGCTGTAGAATCACTACTTGTCTTGTCTGTGTTGTAAAGCCCTCCCCTTTCTCCCACCCCACTATTATGCATGCTAATCTTATTACCCCCTTTGTCTCCCCACCCTATCCCTCCCTACCCACCCATCCTCCCCAGTCCCTTTCCCTTTGGTACCTGTTAGTCCATTCTTGCATTCTGTGATTCTGCTGCTGTTTTGTTCCTTCAGTTTTTCCTTTGTTATTATACTCCACAGATGAGTGAAATCATTTGGTATTTCACTTTCTCCACTTGGCTTATTTCACTGAGCATAATACCCTCTAGCTCCATCCATGTTGCTGCAAATGGTAGGATTTGTTTCCTTCTTATGGCTGAGTAATATTCCATTGTGTATATGTACCACATCTTCTTTATCCAGTCAGCTACTGATGGACACTTCAGTTGCTTCCAATTCTTGGCTATTGTAAAAAGTGCTGCAATAAACATAGAGGTGCATCTGTCTTTTTCAAACTTGAGTGCTGTGTTCTTAGGGTAAATTCCTAGGAGTGCAATTCCTGGGTCAAATGGTAAGTCTGTTTTGAGCATTTTGAGGAACCTCCATACTGCTTTCCACAATGGTTGAACTAATTTACATTCCCACCAGCAGTATAGGAGGGTTCCCCTTTCTCCACAGCCTTGCCAACATTTGTTGTTGTTCGTCTTTTGGATGGTAGCCATCCTTACTGGTGTGAGGTGATACCTCATTGTAGTTTTAATTTGCATTTCTCTGATAATTAGTGATGTGGAGCATCTTTTCATGTGTCTGTTGGCCATCTGTATTTCTTTTTTGGAGAACTGTCTGTTCAGTTCCTCTGCTCATTTTTTAAGTGGATTGTTTGTTTTTTGTTTGTTGAGGTGGGTGAGCTCTTTATATATTTTGGACCTCAAGCCTTTATCGGATCCATCATTTTCAAATCTTTTCTCCCATACTGTAGGGTTCCTTTTTGTTCTATTGATGGTGTCTTTTGCTGTACAGAAGCTTTTCAGCTTAATATAGTCCCACTTGTTCATTTTTGCTATTGTTTTCCTTGCCCAGGGAGATATGTTCAAGAAAAGGCCACTCATGTTTATGTCTAAAAGGTTTTTGCCTATGTTTTTTTCTAAGAGTTTTATGGTTTCATGACTTACATTCAGGTCTTTGATCAATTTTGAATTTACTTTTGTGTATGGGGTTAGACAATGGTCCAGTTTCATTCTCCTACATGTAGCTGTCCAGTTTTGCCAGCATCATCTGTTGAAAAGACTGTCATTTCGCCATTGTATGTCCATGGCTCCTTTATCAAATATCAATTGACCATATATGTTTGGGTTAATGTCTGGAGTCTCTAATCTGTTCCACTGGTATGTGGCTCTGTTCTTGTGCCAGTACCAAATTGTCTTGATTACTATGGCTTTGTAGTAGAGCTTGAAGTTGGGGAGTGAGATCCCCCCTACTTTATTCTTCTTAGGATCGTTTGGCTATTTGGGGTCTTTGGTGTTTCCATATGAATTTTTGAATTATTTGTTCCAGTTCACTGAAAAATGTTGCTGGTAATTTGACAGGGATTGCATCAAATCTGTATATTGCTTTGGGCAGGATGGCCATTTTGACCATATTAATTCTTCCTAGCCACGAGCATGGGATGAGTTTTCATTTGTTAGTGTCCCCTTTAATTTCTCTTAAGAGTGACTTGTAGTTTTCAGGGTATAGGTCTTTTACTTTGGTTAGGATTATTCCTAGGTATTTTATTCTTTTTGATGCAATTGTGAATGGAACTGTTTTTCTGATTTCTCTTTCTATTGGTTCATTGTTAGTGTATAGGAAAGCTACAGATTTCTGTGTGTTAATTTTGTATCCTGCAACTTTGCTGTATTCCGATATCAGTTCTAGTAGTTTTGGAGTGGAGTCTTTAGGGTTTTTATGTACAATATCATGTCATCTGCAAATAGTGACAGTTTAACTTCTTCTTTACCAATCTGGATTCCTTGTATTTCTTTGTTTTGTCTGATTGCCATGGCTAGGACCTCCATTCCTATGTTAAATAACAGTGGGGAGAGTGGGCATCCCTGTCTAGTTCCCGATCTCAGAGGAAAAGCTTTCAGCTTCTCGCTGTTAAGTATAATGTTGGCTGTGGGTTTATCATATATGGCTTGTATTATGTTTAGGTACTTGCCCTCTATTCCCATTTTGCTGAGAGTTTTTATCATGAATGGATGTTGAATTTTGTCAAATGCTTTTGCAGCATCTATGGAGATAATCATGTGGTTTTTGTCTTTCTTTTTGTTGATGTGGTGGATGATGTTGATGGATTTTTTGATGTTGTACCATCCTTGCATCCCTGGGATGAATCCCACTTGATCATGGTGTATGATCCTTTTGATATACTTTTGAATTCGGTTTGCTAATATTTTATTGAGTATTTTTGCAACTACATTCATCAGGGATATTTTTCTGTAGTTTTCTTTTTTGGTGGAGTCTTTGCCTGGTTTTGGTATTAGGGTGATGTTGGCTTCATAGAATGAGTTTGGGAGTATTCCCTCCTCTTCTATTTTTTGGAAAACTTTAAGGAGAATGGGTATTATATCTTCTCTGTGTGTCTGATAAAATTCTGAGGTAAATCCGTCCGGCCCAGGGGTTTTGTTCTTGGGTAGTTTTTTGATTGCCATTTCAATTTCTTTGCTCATAATTGGTTTGTTTAACTTTTGTGTTTCTTCCTTGGTCAGTCTTGGAAGTTTGTATTTTTATAGGAAGTTGTCCATTTCTTCTAGGTTTTCCAGCTTGTTGGCATATAGGTTTTCATACTAGTCTTTAATAATTCTTTGTACTTCTGTGGAGTCTGTCGTGATTTTTCTGTTCTCATTTCTGATTCTGTTGATTTGTGTTGATTCTCTTTTTCTCTTAATAAGTTTGGCTAGAGGTTTATCTATTTTGTTTATTTTCTCAAAGAACCAGCTCTTGGTTTCATTGATTTTTGCTATTGTTTTATTCTTCTCAATTTTGTTTAGTTCTTCTCTGATCTTTATTATGTCCCTCCTTCTGCTGACTTTAGGCCTCATTTGTTCTTCTTTTTCCAGTTTCGATTGTGATGTTAGACTATTCATTTGGGATTGTTCTTCCTTCTTCAAGTGTGCCTGGATTGCTATATACTTTCCTCTTAAGACTGTTTTCGGTGCGTCCCACAGAAGTTGGGGCTTTGTGTTGTTGTCATTTGTTTCCATATATGCCTTGATCTCTATTTTAATTTGTTCGTTGATCCATTGATTATTTAGGAGCATGTTGTTAAGCCTCCATGTGCTTTTGAGCCTTTTTGTTTTCTTTGTAGAATTTATTTCTAATTTTATACCTTTGTGGTCTGAAAAATTGGTTGGTAGAATTTCAATATTTTGGAATTTACTGAGGCTCTTTTTGTGGGCTAGTATGTGTTCTATTCTGAATGTTCCATGTGCACTTGAGAAGAATGTATATCCTGTTGCTTTTGGATGTAGAGTTCTATAGATGTCTATTAGGTCCATCTGCTCTACTGTGTTGTTCAGTGCTTCTGTGTCCTTACTTATATTCTGCCCAGTGGATCTATCCTTTGGGGTGAGTGGTGTGTTGAAGTCTCCTAAAATGAATGCATTGCAGTCTATTTCCCCCCTTAGTTCTGTTAGTATTTCTTTCACATATGCTGGTGCTCCTCTGTTGGGTGCATATATATTTAGAATGGTTATATCCTCTTGTTGGACTGAGCCCTTTATCATTATGTAGTGTCCTTCTTTATCTCTTGTTACTTTCTTTGTTTTGAAGTCTATTTTGTCTGATATTAGTACTGCAACCCCTGCTTTCTTCTCGCTGTTGTTTGCCTGAAATATGTTTTTCCATCCCTTGACTTTTACTCTGTGCATGTCTTTGGGTTTGAGGTGAGTTTCTTGTAAGCAGCATATAGATGGGTCTTGCTTTTTTATCCATTCTATTACTCTGTGTCTTTTGATTGGTGCATTAAGTCCATTTACATTTAGGGTGACTATTGAAAGATATGTACTTATTGCCATTGCAGGCTTTATTCAAGGTTAGCCTCTTTAGTATCTTACTGCCTAACTTAGCTCACTTATTGAGCTGTTATATACAGTGTCTGGAGATTCTTTTCTTCTCTCCCTTCTTATTCCTCCTCCTCCATTCTTCATATGTTGGGTGTTTTGTTCTGTGCTCTTTTTAGGCGTGCTCCCATCTAGAGCAGTCCCTGTAAGATGCCCTGTAGAGGTGGTTTATGGGAAGCAAATTCCCTCAGCTTTTGCTTGTCTGGGAATTGTTTAATCCCACCATCATATTTAAATGATAGTCGTGCCGGATACAGTATCCTTGGTTCAAGGCCCTTCTGTTTCATTGCATTAAGTATATCATGCCATTCTCTTCTGGCCTGTAGGGTTTCTGTCAAGAAGTCTGATGATAGCCTGATGGGGTTTCCTTTATAGGTGACCTTTTTCTCTCTACCTGCCTTTAAAACTCTTTCCTTGTCCTTGATCTTTGCCATTTTAAATGTTATGTTTCTTGGTGTTGTCCTCCTTGGATCCTTTCTGTTGGGGGTTCTGTGTATTTCTGTGGTCTGTTCGATTATTTCCCCCCCCCCCCAGTTTGGGGAGGTTTTCAGCAATTATTTCTTCAAAGACACTGTCTATCCCTTTTCCTCTCTCTTCTTCTTCTGGTACCCCTATAATATGGATATTGTTCCTTTTGGATTGGTCACACAGTTCTCTTAATATTGTTTCATTCCTGGAGATCCTTTTATCTCTCTCTATGTCAGCTTCTATGCGTTCCTGTTCTCTGGTTTCTATTCCATCAATGGCCTCTTGCATCTTATCCATTCTGCTTTTAAACCCTTCCAGAGTTTGTTTCATTTCTGCGATCTCCTTCCTGGCATCTGTGATCTCCTTCCGGACTTCATCCCATTGCTCTTGCATATTTCTCTGCATCTCCATCAGCATGTTTATGATTTTTATTTTGAATTCTTTTTCTGGAAGACTGGTTAGGTCTGTCTCCTTCTCTGGTGTTGTCTCTGTGGTCTTGGTTTGCCTGTAATTTTGCCTTTTCATGGTGATAGGAATAGTTTGCAGAGCTGGAATGAGTGACGGCTGGAAGAACTTCCCTTCTTGTTGGTTTGTGGCCTTCCTCTCCTGGGAGAACAGCGACCTGTAGTGGCTTGTGCTGGGCAGCTGCGCACAGACAGGGCTTCTGCTTCCTGCCCAGCTGCTATGGAGTTTATCTCTGCTGTTGCTGTGGGCGTGGCCTGGCTCGGGCAGCTACTCCAAAATGGTGGAGCCGCGTTGGAGGTGGAGCGGCGGGTAGGCTACTTATCTCCGTAAGGGGCCTCCGTGCTCCCTGCTGCCCAGGGGGTTAGAGTGCCCAGAGATCCCCAGATTCCCTACCTCTGGACTAAGTGTCCCACCCTGCCCCTTTAAGACTTCCAAAAAGCACTGGCCAAAATAAAACAACAACAACAAAAGAAAAAAAAAAGAAGAAAATTAAGTAAATAATTACAAAACAAAACAAAAAAACCCACTTGCTTTTCTTTGTCCTCAGGCGCTGGCCTCAGGCACCCACTCACCGGTCTTGCTGCCCTGTTTCCCTAGTATCCAGGACCCCACTCATGCACTGTGTCTGTGCTCTGGTCCGGATGGCTGAGGCTGGGTGTTCAGCAGTCCTGGGCTCCCTCTCCTTCCCCGCTCAGACTCCTCTCCTCCTGCCAGGAGCTGGGGGGAGGGGCGCCCGGGTTCCACGGGGCTGGGGCTTGTATCTTACCCCCTTCTTGAGGCGCTGGGTTCTCGCAGGTGTGGATGTGGTCTGGATGTTGTCCTGTGTCCTCTGGTCTCTATTCTAGGAAGAGTTGTCTTTGTTATATTTTCATAGATATATGTGGTTTTGGGAGGAGTTTTCCACTGCTCTACTCATGCCGCCATCTTGGCTCTGCCCTCCTGCATATATCTTTTTGAATCAGAGATTTTGTTTTCTTCAGATAAATTCCTAGAAGTGGAATTACTGGATTAAATGACATTTCTATTTTTAGTTTTTTGAGGAACCTCCATCCTGCTTTCCACAGCAGTTGCACCAATTTACATTCCCACCAACAGTGTAGGAGAGTTCCCATTTCTCTGTATCCTCACCAACACTTATTATTTCTTATCTTTGGGATAGTGGCCATCCTAACTGGTGTGAAGTGATATCTCATTGTAGTTTTGATTTGCATTTCCCTGATGATTAGCGATTTGGAGCATCTTTTCATGTACCTGTTGGCCATTTGTATTTCTTCTTTGGAGAAATGTCTCTTCAGATCCTCCACTAATTTTTTAATCAGGTTTTGCTCCTTCCACCAGTGCTGTCCTGAGCATGCCATTCCTGCTACCTGAACTTAGACCTACTCTGCTTCCTACCCCCTTACACTGCCTTAGTCTCTCTCTTTTCTAAGCCTAGTTCTTTCTGTCAAATCTGACAGTCCCCAGCATTCTTCCAATAAATTTCCTCTTGCTAAATTGGCTAGATTTGGTTTCTGTTGCATGCAGCTAAAAAACCTAGACTGCCCCAACTCTTCACAAAGGGCTTCCAGGGCCTTCTCCACCTTCCCCATGCTCACCTCTCAGGTCTCTAGGCTCTGAGATCATGGATATACATCGCTTTGGGTGAGTTACTGCTTTCATCAGATTTGACTTCTTGCCAGCCCAAACTGAAGCCAGGGGGAGGCAAAACTCACAGGTTTCAGAAATAATATGGTTGATTGACTATGCAATTGAACTCCAGTAAGTATTGATTCTTTTGGTGTGTGTGGGGTGGTTAGTTCTTAACTTTTACGTATTTCTGAAAGAAGCAATTTTTTCAACAGTGAAATTTTAACATGAACATCAACAACCCAGAAACAACTATCAGCTGGCCATGAGTACACTGTCCCTGTCAGAGTCCATAAGAAAAGACTCAGAGGCAGCCAGCCCCCTTCCCTCTTGTAGCTTGTGACTCAGTATCGAGTCAAGAGCATGTCAAAGGTCCTGGATCAAGCATTTTTCTTTTTGTTTAGTCATGAATGATCTGCATTTGAGCCCCCATTCAGTATTTGGGTCTTTTCCTCTTTCGGAGACTAAATGGAAGGCAGAAACTATGTCTACTAAAGAGGAAGAAGAGCCGAGTTGCTTGAGTTCCCAGTCTTGATTGCAGCTCAACATGAGCATGTGGCCAACCAGACACACAGTCCACCTTCTTTCAAAGGAGAAACAGGGATTAGTGCACATTAGGGAAGGGGCAGCAGCTGTGGCCATGTCAAGGGCTCCCCACCCGCAGCCCTCCCAGAGTGCAGGCAACAGGGCTCACTCTCTGCAGCAGACAGGTCCTCACGGGATGGGATCTGTGGCAGATTTTGATTGTGGCCTGGTATCCCTGTCCCTGATATTTTCTCAGGTCTGGTTCCGCTGTCTTATCAGCAATTCTGTGAGCTCCCAATAGTTTTCCAGTAATTTCCTTTGCAGTTAAATCTGCCATATTTCCATATCTGTTGCTTGCAATGAATATTACAAACTAGTACGGAGACGAGAGATGTAGCCAGCAATCCAGACCCCTCAGGAGGCCCAAGCGTTTAGATTTTTGGAATAATAAGGTCCAAGTGCCTTATCTACTTGGCAAATAAGGGCCTCTGTGATTGTGCAAGTGCCTCCCTGTTAGGCTCTTGCTGCCCTCTCCTCCACCTGCCCATATTCCCCTGGTTGTCTGAATTACTACAGTTTACCAAGACTGTTCCTTCAGTTTAAAAATATTTTTCCACTCCTAAATCTCATATGGTGAATGACCATCGCTGAAGCGAAAAGCACCTTCTCTACAAAGCCAGCCAAGAAGAACTGGCTCCCAAACTCCCTACCCACATGTGCAATGTATACCCTGCACAGAGATTCGTAGATAGCACAATAACTACACAGTGACTGTGTTTATTGGTCTCCTCCCTAAACCGTGTGAACCCCAAATGCAGAAACCACACATTACTACTGCTTTAACCCCAGTTCAAGTAGGAATGAAGAAATGAAGGACTAATTGGGAAACATCTAGATACTAAGAAGCAACTCCCACACAGTGTGCCAGCAGCACCAAGAATTATGTCCCTCATGATACGTGGAAGGAGACAGGAGGAAAGGGTGGCCAGGAGCCTTTTCTTCTCTTACGGACTTTGTAGATTGAATCATAAAGGCTTTGTGGGAATCTGCAGTTTGTTTTTATCCAGCACAAAAAGTTACCTTGCGAAGACTGTGAGGAATTTTGTGGCCAGTTTCATCTGCAATTCATTCTTTGAAGTCCTTGCTTCAGTCTGTGGCTGTTAGCAGCTGCTGCCGACCTGGGTGTGCATCTTCCCAGGAACTGGACACCTCAGCAGGGAACCTAGACTATCAACTGGCTGAGTTTTTGCCAAGTGGAGAGATGGGAGGCTGAGGGCCTTTGCTGATGCTCTGTCTTATCACTGCCCTGCCCTTACTGGGAAATAAGGTGTTAACATAAGCCCATTTCTGGCCATCTGAAGCCAAACTCTGCCCCTCTCCTCACTGTAACCATTTCTGAGTGGGAAGACAGGCAATAAGCGACAGACACAACTTTGACTCCTTTATCATTTATTCTGACTCTGTGCTTTCCTCCAAATGAGGCTGAAATCTGGGGACTCACCATTCAAAGAACTGTCCTGAGTATGGGAAGCTATCTAACACATAAATGTAAGGAGTTACATTATTAGTCTACAAAATTCCTAGGCTATTATTATCCCTCTTGTGTAATTTCTGATTACAGAAAGGAGTTCACTAATGGAGATTGTACAAACTGGATATAAATAGTAAGGGAAGCAAAGTCCTGATGCAGAGATTTTAAGGGATGCATGGAGGGGAGCTGAAGTGATTTTGTTTCCATTAATTCACTTTCAAAATGGCCAATTTCACTTCCTCAGGAAGGGAAGGGAATGTTTACCTTCTGCCCCTGGCATAGTTAGGCATCCACACTGGTTAATTCTTCACAACAATCGTCTTTAAATGTAAATGTCATCATTTCCTTTTTACTGGTGAAGAAACTGAGGTCTAGGGCATTAAAAGACACGTACCAAAGGTCACACAGCCAGGTCCATCTAATTGCAAACCCCGGAAGTGTCTACTACATGTCCATAGAAGGCTGGAGTCCCTGGGCACTGAGGGACCTGAGGTACTGAAATGGAGCATTCACAGGAGGATTTTGGCTGAAGTGATGGAGCTGATGCTATCCACTGTAAGAAACAAAAGAACCAGCAGCTGGAGACCCCACAGGAAAATTGTGAAATACGTAATGTATGTCTCTTATGCCCTTTCTCCTGCTTTAGGTCCTCTCTCTCTCTCTCTCTGAAGGAGTCTATGCACTCAGCACTTCCATGGCCAGAACTGACCCAAAGGAGATACTCCCAGAGTGCACTATGATCCAAATACATTGTGACATTGTTTATCAGCAAAAATCTGAAAGTAGTCCAAATGGCCTTCAGTAGGACACATAATTCATAAATTATAGAATACTATGCAGCCATTAAAAAGAACTAGATAGGTCAGATTATGTTAATTTTTAGGAGATATTTCCCAGAGTTATTATTAAGGAGGAAAAAAGAGGATCTGAACAAATGAATGGTATGTTTCCAGTGATACAAATAAAAAAAAATGTGTGCATAGGCATACTATGTGATATGTGATTTATAAAATCTTTTTGAAGTAGAAGAATATACAACAGTGGCTTTGAGATAAGATACTGGGAATGGGAGGGATATCATTTTAATGCATTTTTAATCATCATTTCATAATAAGAATTGTTAACCTATAAAGGGAAGAAGAATTAGAATGGTATCTTGATCAAGGTGATGGTTACATGAGTGTGTATACACATGTCAAAATTGATCAAGTGTATGTGAAGATTTGTACATTTTATTGTATATGAACTTTGATTAAAAAGAAAAATAATTTTTAATGTTTATGTCATGTTTACATCATCCTTGGACTGTCCCGAGATTTTTATGTATTTTAATGTATTTAATCTACGTGATACATTGGTATCATTGTTAACTCCTTTCTTTACAGATGAGGAAATCTGGTTCAGAGAAGTTAACTAATCTGCCTAAAGATTCATAGCTCCTAGCTGACAGAGTAGGGATTTGAGCTTAGGCATTCATGCTCCAGAGTTTAGCCTCATACTCACTGCATGCACTACACTATCTTCTAGAATAGCATAATTTGTGCACATAAGTTACAAAGGAAAAACTGATAAAAGGCTAATATCCAAAAGGAGCAGTTGACAGCCCCATGCACTTCCTCCCTATGGGCAAAACTTTCATATTCTTCCAGCTATTTCTTATGATTATGATATTACCTCCATGTTTTTATGGTAATATGTTTATGCTGCTATTTTTGGTTTCCAAATCTAGGACATAATATATTGACTTCTTCTTATGGAAGATAAGAATTTAGCTCTCTTCTGCTGCCTCCACTTACTTGTCCCAATCTTGCTTTTCCAAAATTCAATTAAATCTATAGTTAATGCTTAAATCTCCAGGAACACATACATATGTTCATGGGTGAGCCACAATGGCTGCATTGGCACTATGATTACCTTTTTTTTTTCCTTCTCTTTCTTGAGTTACTACTAGGCTTATTTTTTAATTGGCAATAGTTTCCTATGAATCCATTCTTATGTTTTTCAAATGTTCCATCATATCTGTTTTAAAACAACAAATACTAGTTTTCAAATGATCAAATATATTAGATGTGCTATGAATTCCATTTTTTTGAGAGAATTCTTTCCTAAAGATTTTAATCAAATAATTTTCTATAATGCTTGGAATTTTTTATCATGTGCTTATATTACATTAAAAATACTAAATAAGGGTTTAAAGCAATTTTGTTAAGTATAATTTAAATAAAATAAACAATATATTTAAAGCATACAATTTGATACATTTGGTCTATATATACATCTGTGAAACAATCACCACAACCAGAATATCCATCACCCCAAAAAGTTTCCTTGGGCTCCTTTGTAATGTGCATCCACCTTGCCTCTCTCCGCAGCCCACATCCCCAAGCAACCACTTATCTATTTTCTACAGATTAGTTCATATTTTCTACAGTCTATATAAATGGAAACATACAGTATGCAGTCGGTTTTGGCTTCTTTCATTTAGCATAATTATTTTGAAATTCAAGTTATTGCAGATATCAATTATTAATTCTTTTTATTACTTAGCAGTTTTCTATTGTATCTATATACCACAATTTGTTTACCTATTCATCTGCTGATGGACACTTCAGTTATTTTCAGTTTTGGGCTATTACAAATAAAGCTTATTATGAACATTTACATATAATGGACACATACTTCCTTTCCTCTGGGCTAAATATCTGGAATAGCTAGGTCATATGCTAGGTGCATGTTTGATTTTTTAAATAACTGCGAACTGTTTTCCAAAATAGCTGTACTGTCTTACATTCCCATAAGGAGAATATGAGAGTTCCATTTCCTCCATGTCTTCACCAACTGCAATGTTTAATTTTACATGTCAGCTTGACTGGGCACAGGGATGTCCAGATAGCTGGCAAAACATCATTTCTGGGTATGTCTGTGAAGGTGTTTCCAGAAGAGATTAGCATTTGATTCAGTACACTGAGTGGAGAGATCTGCTCTTACCATGTGGACAGGCATCATCTAACTCACTGAGGGTGGGGATAGAACAAAGAAGGTAGAAAAAAGGTAAATTATTGAGTTGGGACATCTATCTTCTCCTGCCCTCAGACATTAGAGCTCCTGGTTCTCAGGCCTTTGGACCTGTACTGAAGCAGAGAACCAACTTCTCTGGTTCTCCAGCTTGCTGGCAGCAGATTGTGGGACTGCTCAGCCTCAATAACAGCCTCAATAACAGCAGGAGCCCATTCCTATAACAAATAAATACATGATAAGTAACCTATTGACCTTGTTTCTTTGGAAAGACCTGACCAATACACCAACATACTTATTATGGTCACTCACTAATTTTAGTCATTTTAATAGGTATATAATGAATGATATTTCACTGTGGTTTAGTTTGCATTTCCTTAATGACTAATAATAATATTGTATCCATTTATGTGCTTGTTTCTTATCCAGAGACCTTTGGTGAAGAGTCTGTTCAAACTTTTGTACGTTTTTAAATTGAGTGTTTTCTTTACTCATTGTTAGGTTTTGAGGGTATTTTATATATACATACATTTATTTTGGTATCATTAATCTGCAATTACCTGAGCAACATTATGGTTACTAGACTCCCCCCATTATCAAGTCCCCACCACATACCCCATTACAGTCACTGTCCATCAGCATAGTAAGATGCTATAGAATCACTACTTGTCTTCTCTGTGTTGTACACCTTCCCCGTGCCCCCCTCGACATTTTGTCTGCTAATAGTAATGCCACATTTTCCCCCTTATCCCTCCCTTCCCACCCATCCTCCACAGTCCCTTTCTGTTTGGTAACTGTTAGTCCATTCTTGGGTTCTGTGATTCTGCTGCTGTTTTGTTCCTGCAGTTTTTCCTTTGTTCTTATACTCCACAGATGAGTGAAATCATTTGATACTTTTCTTTCTCCACCTGGCTTATTTCACTGATCATAATACCTCTAGCTCCATCCATATTGTTGCAAATGGTAGGATTTATTTTCTTCTTAGGGCTGAATAATATTCCATTGTATATATGAACCACATCTTCTTTATCCATTCATCTAATGATGGACACTTACATTGCTTCCATTTATTGGCTATTGTAAACAGTGCTGTGATAAACATAGGGATGCATATGTATTTTTCAAACTGGGCTGCTGCATTCTTAGGGTAAATTCCTAGGAGAGGAATTCCTGGGTCAAATGGTATTTCTATTTTTAGTTTTTTGAGGAACCTCCATACTGCTTTCCTCAATCATTGAACTAATTTACATTCCCACCAGCAGTGTAGGAGGGTTCCCCTTTCTCCACATTCTTGCCAACATTTGTTGTTGTTTGTCTTTTGGATGGTGGCCATCCTGACTTGTGTCAGGTGATATCTCATTGTGGTTTTAATTTGCATTTCTCTGATGATTAGCGATGTGGAGCACCTTTTCATGTGCCTGTTGGCCGTCTGAATTTCTTCTTTGGAGAACTGTCTGTTCAGATCCTCTGCCCTTTTTAAAATTGGATTATTTGCTTTTTGTTTGTTGAGGTGTGTGAGCTCTTTGTATATCTTGGATGTCAACCCTTTATCAGATATGTCATTTATGAATATATTCTCCCATACTGTAGGATGTCTTTTTGTTCTATTGATGGTGTCCTTTGTTGTAAAGAAGCTTTTCAGCTTGGTATAGTCCCACTTGTTCTTTTTTGCTTTTGTTTTCCTTGCCCAGGGAGATATGTTCATGAAGAAGTTGCTCATGTTTATGTCCAAGAGATTTTTGCCTCTGTTTTTTTCTAAGAGTTTTATGGTTTCATGACTTACATTCAGGTCTTTGATCCATTTCGAATTTACTTGTGTGTATGGGGTTAGACAATAATCCAGTTTCATTTTCTTACATGTAGCTGTCCAGTTTTGCCAACACCATTTGTTGAAGAGGCTGTCATTTCCCCATTGTATGTCCATGGCTCCTTTATTTTATATTAATTGACCATATATGTTTGGGTTAAAATCTGGACTTTCTATTCTGTTCCACTGGTCTGTGGGTCTGTTCTTGTGCCTGTACCAAATTGTCTTGATTACTGTGGCTTTGTAGTAGAGCTTGAAGTTGGGAAGCGAGATCTGCCTTGCTTTATTCTTCCTTCTCAGGATTGCTTTGGCTATCAGGGTCTTTTGTGGTTCCATATGAATTTTAGAACTATTTGTTCCAGTTCATTGAAGAATGCTGTTGGTATTTTGACAGAGATTGCATTGAATCTGTAGATTGCTTTAGGCAGGATGGCCATTTTGACAATATTAATTCTTCCCAGCCAAGCGCATGAGGTAAGTTTCCAATTGTTAGTGTCCTCTTTAATTTCTCTTAAGAGTGTCTTGTAGTTTTCAGGGTAGAGGTCTTTCACTTTCTTGGTTAGGTTTATTCCTAGGTATTTTATTCTTTTTGATGCAATTGTGAATGGAATTGTTTTCCTGATTTCTCTTTCAGCTAGTTCATCATTAGTGTATAGTAAAGCAACAAATTTCTGTATATTAATTTTGTATCCTGCAACTTTGCTGAATTTAGAGGGTTCTTTATATTTTATTACTACAAATCCTTTATCAAACATGCAGTTTGCAAATATTTTTCTCTCAGATGTTGCTTCTTTCTTCATTCTTTTAAGGGTTAAAAAAGGGAAAAACAATAAAGAGAGATCATTTGGTCATCTCAGAAGCAAAGATAGCATTTGGAACAATACAATATCAATTACTGGTAAAAACCCTTAAAAATTTTGAAATATAAAGGGTTTCTTTAACCTGATAGAAAGCATCTCAGAAAATTCTAAATTAAATATCATATTTAATGCTAAATGTCTGAATGCTTTCCTACTAACATAAGGAATAAGGCAAGTGTGTCTGTCCTCACCACTTCTATCCAATGCTCTATTAGAAATTCTAGCCATTTACTAAAGCAAGAAGAAAAATAAAAGGAATCTCATTTGGAAAGGGGAAAGTAATACTCTCTTTATTCACAAACAATATGGTCAGAGCAAATCCAATGGTAACTACACAAATATTACTAGAACTAAAACATGAATTTGGCAAGGGTGCAGAATACAAGATGAACATGCCAGTAAATTTCTATATGCTACTCATAATCCATTAATCAGTAATTTTAACAGTAAGTAATTCTTTTGAAATTATACAACAGGCAATAGCACATAAGTATCAAATTCATACAGCTATAAGTCTTAAAGGAGTTGTATGAAACAGACTAAAAGCTATAAAATGTTATTAAGAGAATTAAGACCTAAGTAAGTAGAGAGGTATGCAATGGCCATGACTCAGAAAAACTCAGTTATTATTTCTTCATAAATTCTTAAATTTGATCTATATATTTAGTACAGTCTCAATCAAAATTTATTAGCTGTTTCTAAAACTTATACAGAAATGTAAAGGACCTAGAATAGCCAAAAGGACTTGAAAAGAAAAACAGAATTGGAGGACTTACATACTACCTGACTTTGTCACATTCTAAAGTTACAGTAACCAAGACATTGCAGTATTTGCAAATTAGCAAAGTGCTTGGTCAGATTTCTTGCTCATTTTATTATTGAGTTTTGAGAGTCCTTTATATACTCTGGACACAAGTCCTTTATCAGAGATGTGATGCCCAAACATGTTTTTCCTAGTATATAACTTATCTTTTCATTCTTTTGAGAGTGTCTTTTGATGAACACAATTTTGATGAAGACAAATTTATTATTTTTCTTTTATAGACAGTGCTTTTGGTGTCATACCTAAAAAGTGTTTGTGAAACCCAAGGTCACAAAGATTGTGATCTATGTTTTTTTCTAGAAGTCTCCTAGCTTTAAGATTTTGAATTAAAGACTGTAATCCTTTTGGAGAAATTGAGAAGGCTAAATTCCTTTCAAAGGATCCTGATCTCACACTCAAAGGAATTTTTAAGGTGAATGAACTTGAGTGATTGTCGATAGTGGGCACAGACTACACTCTTCTTAGTTGCAAGTATCAGAACACCCATCTTAAACTGGTTTAGACAATAAGGGGAATAATAGCCCATCAACTGCAAGTTTGAAGTAAGGGTGAGCTACAGTTTAGTTTAGTTCAACAGCTCAGTGTTGCCACTAAAGTTCAGTTCCTCTACTGTCAGTTAAATACTGATTTAGATCCACCCTGGGTCATGGAAGGTTGCGTACACTTCCTCACAGCTCAGAGAGAGGGAGAGACTCATGGCTGGAAGCCCCCATCCCATCATAAATTAAACTACATATCTGAATGTGTGGCTGTGGCCAGAAGTAGGGATAGGATTATTGTGATTATTCTAGATATGAATCAAATGCCCCACCACCACAGACAACAGCAAGAGACAATAGCTTTCCTAAAAGCACATAAACTGTGCTGGCAAGATGGAGTGGTGAAATTTAAATTGAGGTAACACTTAGAAGAGAGGATAGATGTTGAAGAAGCAGCCTCAATATCCATTACAGGTGGATTTGGGGGCAGGAGAAAGGACAGTTTTAGTGATGCTTTATATCTGAAACAATTAAAATTTTCCATAGAAATTACTCTTATTTATAGATTCATTTTTATATACCTGGAAGACTCAAAAGAATAAAATGAAATAATAAAAACATTAAGAAAATTCAGTAAGGAGGCGGTTAGCAAAGTCAACATGCAACCATAGGTTTCCTTATATAAACAACCATAAACTAGAAAATATAATAAATATAATATAAGAAAATAGCTCATTCATACTGCAAATGATGAGATGAAATACCTAGGAAAAAATGTAAAAAAAAGAATGCTAATGTTGTATGAAGAACACTTTGAAATTTTACTGACGTACATTTTTAAGAGACTTGAATAAGTGCCTTGGATAAAAGTCAATGTGATAGTAATGCCAGTTGTCCCTAAATGCATCTATAAATCTAAGGCAAGCTCAATAAAATTACTAACAGGACTTTTTTAAGAGCAGGGAATTAGAAAAATTCCTTCAAAGTTTATGTATAAAATAAACATTCAAAAATAGCCAGCATAGTACAGCATGGGGAAGACAAGGAATGACTCCACGGCATCTTACTACACTGATAGACAGTGACTGCAATGGGTGGGTGAGGACTTGATAATATGGGTGAATGTTGAAAACAATGTTGTTCATGTGAAACTTTCATAAGATTGTATATCAATGATACTTTAATTAAAAAATAGTCAGAAAAGTGAAAATTAAGAGTTATGAGGGAGGAAAAATCTTACCAGATATCTCAAAGAATTATGTAGGTGCAGTATTTGAGTTTGTCCTGTCTACTTATGACTAGGCAATAGCAATGAAAGAGAAGAGAGAGTCCACAAATATTGGAAATACATATTGAAATTCAGGGTACAAAAAGGAGTCCATCTCACTAGAAAAGACAAGATGGACTATTTGACAAATTATGGTGAGACAACTGGTTAGCAATTTCTTACTAAAAATTAAATACTGATGAATCAGTGATATAAGTGTAAAAAATTAACAAAACTGACAGTAACAGAAGGGAGTGATCTGTTTTAATATAAACTTAACATTTTTGCAGTCGGGAATAAGTTCCCAAGGCAAACTAAAACATAGGAGCTATAAGTTTGATCACATAAAAGTTATAATTAGGTATAAGGGGAGAAAATACTGTAAGAAAGTCTTTCATTATAAAAGGCTAAGCCAAGAAAAATATTTAAAACACATTTCCCAAAGGGCTACTTACTTGAATATATAAAGAGTCTTCAAAAAAATAAGTAAATAATGCTAATAGAAGAATGGTCAAATCACATGAACCAGCAGTTTATATTGAAAATTAGTCATAAAGAAATGATAATGCAACTCATATTTCTATGTTTTTAATGTCAGATTGGAAAGTACAGTAAAGCCCTGCTGTAGTCCAGTGTTTTTGAAATATTGACCAATGTTATTTCCTTTCTTGCTAGATCTTTTTCTTTTCTTTCTTTTCCTTTTTCTCTCCTCTGCCCCTGGCCATTAATGTGAGCCTAAAGGCCCAGGCTTGTTAGAGATGCTTGTACTGCTTCAGGGTAGTGATGGTGCAGATAGCCTACAGCAAAGTCATTTCTCAGCTTTGACATCTGGACCTTTTAAGGTTCAGAGTGAAGCCATGATCTTGAAAGTCAATCATTTCCTGAAATAGAAAAGGGACTTATAACTCTGAGGGGAGAATATTTTCCCAGCCTGGGGCAAATTACCTTTGAAACTGAAATCAGTCAAAGGGAGAAATAAAGTGGGAGAAATCAGTTTATTGCCTATAAGCAGTTGTCCACTTCTGCTTGCTTGTGTCTCTCATGACCAGGCTGCAAAAAAGGACCCAACCAACCTCTCTGGTCCAGATATGCTCTTGCTCCCCCATGTAATCACCTATTGATATGAGGATGGAATACTTCTCTCCACCCCTTGGAAACACCTATTGATATGGAGATGCATTAAGGCCAGGCAAGACATTCTGGAAATATTGCAATTTTACCCACAGCCCACCCCTCCAGAAATTTCACCTCATAATCTACTTGTTCCTCATCTTCTGCAATGGCCCCTTTGCAAGAAAACTGAAGCACTATAACTAGACTAATAACATACAATAGCAGCAGTAATAAAATCATGATAATCCTTAAGCCAGAGGATTCAAATTCCTTAAGCAAGGTTCAAAGTCCTATGCAAGTTAAGACCATAGCTTGCTCATTCCACAGTTTCCAGTAGCTGAATGGGCAGGAAGTTCAGAGCAATCTTCGTGTGACAGCTGCAGCCAAGGGGTAGGTCCAGGCCACAGGGAATGTAAAAGAAAATAACCTTAAGGGTGATAAGATCTATGTTTTAATAACACCAGTATAGGCAAATCTTGTCTATCAGGTAGGATGCATGCAAGAGAGTGATCCTGTGACAGGACAGTGGCTGGAATGGGATCTCATCTTGGTCTAGTATACCAGATCTTCACACCCCTTCCTTTGGGAGTTACAGATGGGTCAATATATAGGGCTACAGGAGGTACATGCACTGGCCATGAAGATAAAATAAAACTTTCCCAGAAGATGCTCTTACCTCCTGTAAGTTTTAGGTACAATACTGTGATTTTTGGGATTCACTCTGCTGTTACTCTAGGAACACACAGGAGGCCTTTTCCCCACGGTGCCAGAAGGGGCAGCCATCCCTGGACAATGTATCAAAATGTCCAGGGGCACATCCACTCAACAGAGTCCCCAGGGTTTAACACAGCTGGGGCTGGCAGCATGATATTGCTCTGCTGGCCATATCCTGGCTTCAGTAACTCTTTGGTTTGCACATATAGTTGTCTAGGAGAGACAGCAATGTGTGTTAGCATGTCCACAGGGCTCAAAGCTCCTTTTTGGGGCTCTTCATTCAAACGCGGTAGCACTGTCCATAAGCAAACTGACCAGCCCCATAGACTTTTGGTGTCTGACTTCAGGCCATATTTCAATGACCCATTGTACCTCTCTATCATTCCTGTCCCAGTAGGGTTATATGGTACATGAAACTTCTACTTTATTCCTAATTGCTGCACCCATTTTTGTAACACATGTCCAGTAAAGTGGGTGCCTTGATTGCCCTCAATCACCTGCAGCCAGACATAGGCTGCAACGAGATGCTCTAGGCCCCTTTTGGTCATTTGCTGATCTGTATGACATGCAGGAAAAGCAACCAACAGTCTAGTAACTGTGTCCACATAAGTCATAGCATACTGATATCCTTCTGATATGGGCAGAGGCCCAATATAGGCTGTCTGCCACCTGACAAGGGTTATGGGTCCCTTTACTATTGTCCCATGTAGCTGTTGACTTGGTGTAAGTCCCTCTTAGAGTGCACAAGGCACTCCTTCCAGGCCCTGCTGACTTCTTCAAAGGTTTACAGCCCACACTGTTTTTTTGCCCCGCATGCAACAAATGCTGATGTAACCATTGGTCCACATCAGAGGCAGGCTCTCCTTCTAGCCAATGCACCTGGGCCAATGTGTCTGCTTCATCATTCCTTGGGGATGCCAAAGGCAAATGGCCAGTCACATGATATACAGTAACAGTCTTAGATGAGCCAGAGGCCCATAATTCTTGCCACAACTCTTGCCCCCAAAGGGACTGGTGACCAACCACACAGTTGGCATGGTACCATGTTGGTAGCTACAGGGTCAAGCCCTGATAGATGGCCCAGATGTCAGTGCAGACAATTATAGGGGAGGCTCCTGGGTGATCATGAACCATACTGCCCACAACTCAGCCCATTGGCTGCCCTTCTCCTCCTCATCCTCCATCTCTATTGTCTCAGTTTTAGAATAGAAAGCCACAGCTCTTCACTTCTGGAACTGCCCATGACTGGAGCTATCTGTATACCAAGCATCTTCAGGTATAGAGAGGCCTTTCCTTCCTGATAAGGGGTCTTGGCTACCAATGGCTCAACAGCAAGTTCTTCCTGATATCCACTGGTATATGTCACTGGCCCCAAAAAGTGTTGGAGCTCTCCACGTAAGGGGCTCATGGAAAGGGTGATACACTGCTGCAAGTATGCGCCCTCCCCCCATTTGGCCAGTGTAGGTGTCTGTGCCATGCCACTCCACGGCCTTTGAGTCCAGTCTCACACCCACCCCCTGATGGGATGGGTGATTATTACCTTGGTTGGAGCTGTTTCAGTGATGGGCTCCATAGCAAGCAAAGCATGGTACACAGCAGCCAGCTGCTTCTCTATCAAGGTGTACTGAACCTCTAGTCTTTTCCATAGTTGTGACCAGAATCCAATAATTTGGCACATCTGTTTCAAGCTGCCAAAGGCCCCATCCATAACCATCTTTGATTACATGAACATCTAACTCACAGGACCTTGAAGAGTGCCTTACACTCAAGGCCTATTCAGCCTTGACTGCTCACTTAGCAGCAGTAAAAGCAGCTGCACATGTCTCATCTCAGTCCCACCTGATGTCCTTTCATACCAACTGGTATAGGGCTTCAGAATTGTGCCAAGTGTGGGATAAACAATCTCCAGTAGGCCAAAACACCCAAAACTCTTGTAAGACTCCACAGTGGTAGGGCTGGGGAAAGCCTGGACCTTGTTTATGACTGCTTCTTGGATAACTTTAGTTTTACCTGATCAGACAACCCCCAAGTAGTTTACTGACAAACCAGATATCTGAAACTTGGTGCTTTTCACAGACCATCCTTTCTCCTGTCGATGTTGCAGCAGTCTAGGAACTGCCCATTCTAAATCTGTGAGAGAATAAGATGTGAGCATAATATTATCAGTGCAGTGATACAGCTGCACCGTTTTTGGTTTCTTCCATGTGGCTAAGTCCTGGCCTACAAGTCTGTGACAAATGGTTGGTCTGTGGAGGTATCCCTGTGGAAGGACAGTGAATGTCCACTGCCAGCCTTCCCACATGAAAGCAAACTCTTCCTGACTTTCCTGTACTACGTCAGTAGAGAAGAAAGCATTAGGAAGGTCCACAATATAACGATACATCCCTCTTTCATGACTGAGGGTGTCCATAATGGCTGCTATAGAGGGGACAGCAGCATGCAAAGGGGGTGTGACTTTGTTTAATTCCCTGTAATCCATGGTCATATGCCAGGAACTGTCTGGATTTTTCACTGGCCACACTAGAGAATTAAAAGGACTGAGTGAACTTTAAGATGCCCACCTTCTCCAACTCCTATAGAGTTTCTTCAGTTTCCTTGTATCCCCCAGGAAATTTATACTGCTTAGTATTTGTCACCCACTGAAGTACAGGCAGAGCTACAGGTGGGTGCTTAGCATGTCCCCTCAGAACTGCCTTTACCACATTACCCTCAGTCTGAACTCGCCTGCAGTGGTCTGTAACCACAGGCCCTGCAGGATATCCACCCCCAAAATATATTCAGGGATGGGAAAAATGTACAAAGTATACTCCTTTGGGGTAAACACCCTATCCCCAGTGGGATTTGGGCTTTCTTCACTCTAATTGCCTTACCCCCATAGCCATCTTCCACAGCAGGGGTCTCAGGAAAACACTCAGCATTGCCATAAATCAGAGAACATTCAGCTCCTGTGTCTACCAGTGCCAGGACACATTGTACATTCACAGGGGACCAATGAATTGCTGATTCTCCATGTGGCCTCCAGTCCCCACCACATCCCTCAAGGTGGGGGCCTTGACCCCCTCCCCCCAGTTAAACCACAATGTCCAATTGTTCTCCTGTGGGGGGTGAGGGCCCAGGCAGAACCTGAGTACTGTGCCCCAGGAAGTCTTGCAGGGACAAAGGCTGGACATGAAGCTTTGCCTCTAGCTTGTGTGTCCTGGACCCCAGCAGCTGGAACTGCTGCTCTGCCTTTAACTGGTGCCACAGTTCAAAAGATCCTATTGGTCTGTCCATCAAGTTTTTCTTTCACGACCCCCACCTTTATCAAATAAACCCACATCTGTGTCCTTAAGACCTTCATGGGGCCCTTTCACCTCTCCTTTCAGTCATAGCTCATACTTCCTTCCATACTCTTACTGTTTCCACTTCCCCCAGATCTGCTAAAGTACAGGTAGCTTCGCTTATGAGTTGCCCTATGTGGGAGGCAAGAATGGTCATTAGGGACCCAAAGAGAGATGGGGGAACTGTATGCAGCACCAGATTTTTCATTCCTATGTTGAACAACTCCTCATTGGAGCCATGGGGGTCCATATTATAGATATTTTTCATGTCCAACTCTTGTAACACCTACTGGAGCTCTGTATACATTTTACAGCTAGTGGGAAAGTATGGTAAATCACCCTTATTAGGCAAGACTGCCCTGATGGCTGCTGTCAGCCAATCCAGAAGCATCTGATTCTATGAGGTGTGACAGGCACTTTGCCATTGCTGGTGGAGGGAAGAGTGAGTCACCAGGGAAGCCAGGCTACCCATTTCAGAACCCAGTATAATAAGGTTTTCCATCTCCATATCCCAAATCTGCAAAAGCCATGTAGGCAGAAGTTCCAATAGCTCCTGCTGAAACTGGATGCTCCTGTCCACCAGCTCATCCTGGGTATAGGGGTGGAGCATGGTGTGCTCCACATACTGGGGAGGGAGCTGCTTCTCCCGGAGGAGCCTGCGGTTGTTGCGTTTTTATTTTCTTAATTACAACTGGGTGGGCCTTTAATACAGGAAGTGTTGGTGCCTTGGGCTGTGGTCTAGGCAACAGTTCCACCCTCGGCCCCACCCCCTAGTCCTCCCCTGATATCTCCTCTACCATCTCGGGGGCTGAAGGCACTGCTTCTTCCTCCCCTCCCCACTGGCCTCCTACAGTGTGGATCCTCCTGCTGCCTCCTCCCTTGCTGCTAATGTATCTTTCAGGAGCTTGACCCATCTTCTCAATAACTGTCTCTCTTCCTTAAGGGCACCCCATAGTTCATTGCCCAGCTTCTCCAAGTGATTCTGAAATGTGTCTTTCTTCTTGATAGCCCTTTCCACTATCTGGAGAAACAAGCATCGCCTCCACCTCCCCCACAATCCTGGCTGCTACACAGCCACTCAGGGCCTCTTAGCAATCTTCTGTCTCATGGAGGGCTAATTCCACAGCTTAAGGTGTCTCCACCCTTCCCCAGTTCTGGCAAAGGGCCCACCCATCTAGGAGGTGCTTTACCCTAGACCAATTTCGAACTCAGGGCTCCCCAAGTGGAAGCCCCCCAGAAAGGGTTCCTGGATGAAGCCACACCCTCCACCACTGCTGGAGGTAAGGGTGAGTTGTCACCCCCCCCCCACTGCAGCAGCCACTGGGGCCTCCCCACCATCTGCAGGGGGGCTTCTGGGTATCTCCCCACCATCTCTAGGGGTAGCCCACCCAAGCATCGCACCCATGAAGACAGATTTCATGTTCAGAAGCCTGCCAACTACTTCCAGGTGCAACTCCAGGGGGGAAATATGTTCCCAGCCTGTTTCAAAATTACCTTTGAAACCATAATCAGTCACAGGGAGAAATAAAGTGGGTGAAACCTGTTTACTGCTTACAAGCAATTACCCACTTCTGCTTACCCATGTCTCTTACAACCTGGCTGCAAAAAAGGGAAACCACCAAACCTCTCCAGTCCAGATATACCCTCTCTCCCTGCACCCTTGTAATCGCCTGTGAATATGGAAATGGACTACTTCTTTCCACCCCTTGGAAAGACCTATTTATATGGAGATGCACTAAGGCCAGGTGATAGATTCTGGAAATACTGCAATTTTATCCACAGAAGTGTTCTCCCTTAGAGCCTTCAGGGAGAGCAAACAACTTGATTTTGGGCCTCTGGAACTATGATAGAACTCATTTATGTTGTTGTGAGGTACAGAGTTTGTAGTGATTTGTATGGAAGCCCTAGGTACAAACATACTTTACTATGTTTTCAGATTTAGAACTCTGTCAAGGAAGGATTACATTAGCATTATAGAAGACCCCTCATATACATTTGGTTTCTTTGTATAAGCTTGGGAGCCTGTGATTCTTGGTTCTGGAATGATTAGGACATGGAAAATGTAGCCCTAAGTTTACACAGACCTCTTCATAGGCCCTATGCAGAGTAAACTCTTAGGAAAAACTTAGGATTCCATGTAACATACAAATTTGCATCTTATTGGGCAATATGCAGTTCCTATGTAAAAGGTATCTTGTTTTCAATCTCCTTCCAGTTGTGGTAGGACTGTTAGGCTAGAAGACAGATATGAGCCACATGAAAAGAGGGTGGGGCCCACCAAGAAGTCAGGTAATCAAATAAAGCCAGAGAGCCAGCAAGGCCTTATAAGAGTTAATGTTCTTTGCAATGTATGTGAGTTCATTCCTCATGCTCTGAATCTGGGCTGACCTTGGGATTTGCTCTAACTAATGCAGGTGAGATAGGGCAGAGACATGGGATAAGCATCATGATGAACTTTCCTAAAAATGCCAAGATATGAACAGCATAGTACAAACAGGAAGGACTTATCTTGAGGCTAAGATTCCATTTTTAAAAGCAGAGAGTTGGGAAGTTAGAATCCTAACATATTCTTTGGCAATCAGCTGACAACCTATCTTAAGGCAAGTCAGGCAGTCTTAACTGCTATGTTCCCAGTGCTTGGGGGTAGCCAGGATCTTGGAGAACAGGAGTTTATCCTACAGAATTATCTGGAAGACTGACTATGAATAATGACATTGTTTCTCACTAGAGATAGACATCATGAAACTGCATGACAATCCTACTCCCCTCCCTGTCCCCACTGTATAGCCCTTTACCTTAATCCAATTCTTGAAAGCCTTAAAAGACAGAATCCTAAGCCCTTAAGTGTGCGTCGTCTCTGAGGTTGCCTGCACTCCCCTTCCTTGGAATGTTTATTTTTAAAAGACTTCTTACTGCTCAACTTACTATATTTTGTTTCTGTGCTCTTCCAGTGGTGTCTTTGTAACTTTGCCATTTCATTCTATTTTCCGGATTTTAAGCACAACTCTTCATTCTTTCTATTCTACTTCAGGTAAGTTGGGAGGGGCTACTGAGAGCTCTGATTTGAAGTTGAAAGTTCCCATTATTAGGCTGGAGAAAGGAAAAACAAGGACATGCAAACAGAACAGAGAGATGCCATAGGGGGAGAACAGACCAGACCCCAAAGTCCGTGCTGTATATGGAAAGGGGACAGCTCTCCCTGAATTCCATCCTGATGTGCCAACTAAGACCCGGATGTCAGCCTCCTCCCTCTTGGAAAGAAAAAAGTTTCTAGTTGACTACTATGTCACCTTTAGCCAATCATACCTCTCAACAGCCCTTAGGATAGCTTGCCCACTCCTCCCCCTCCTAATCCCTTATAAGTGCCCCACCTCCCTAACCGTGTGTGACTTCTCCAGCTTGTAGTACCCAGGCCACGAGAACATCACCCGGGGGTATTTAAATAAATTACCTGGCCCTTTGTTGCCTCTCTGCCTGCTTATTCCAGCTAGAATTTATCTTACACCCATCAATGAGCTTCCCCTTCCTCTCTGCTTTATTCAAGTAAATGTGCCTTTGTCTACCTTGACTCTAGCCAATTCCTCCCTTAGAGTATATTCAAGTAAAACTTCTGTTCCGCTTCACTACTGTGTTTCTCTCTGCCCTTCAATTCTTTGTTGCAGTGGGGGCAAGAACCAAGGAGAATGAACTCAACCCCCTAACAGGATTACTTCTAGAATAGTATGCAATTTCAATACATAGTTAAGACATAAGGACAAGAGGACATTTTTTTGCATAGAGAATATGAATGTGCTTTTAAAGCTATAAAGCAGCACTTGGGAATGTTAACTTTATGTGTCAAATTGACTGGGCCATAGGGTGTCCAGATCAAACACTATTTCTGGGTGCATCTGTGAGGATGTTTCTGGATGAGATTAGCATTTGAATTTGTGGGCACAGTAAAGTAGATTGCCCTGCCCAATGTGAGTGGGCAGCATCCAATCTGTTAAGGTTCTGAATGGAACAAAAGCAGAGGAAGGGAGGATTCATTCCATTCCTACCTGCTTACTTCTGCTGAGACATTGGTCATCTCCTGCCCTTAGAGTAGGATTTATACCATTGGCTCCTCTGGTTCTTAGGCCTTCAGACTAGGACTGGATTTACATCACCAATTTTCCTGATCTCCAGCTTACAGATGGCAGACTGTGGGACTTCTCAACTTCCATAATCGTGTGAGCCAATTCCTCATAATAAATCTATCTTACCTATCTATCCATCCATTATCTATTTTTTTTACCCATTTAGGTTCTAAACACTTCTGTGTTTGTTCTGTTTCTCTGGGGAACCCTAACTAATTGCTACACAAATCTACTTTAAAGCTATTAATATTATTAGATGACTGTAAGCCAAAATATTATAACTTTTTTTTTTGAGAGGGCATCTCTCATATTTATTGATCAAATGATTGTTACCAACAATAAAATTTTGTATAGGGGACTCAATGTACAATCATTAATCAACCCCAAGCCTAATTCTCAATAGTCTCCAATCTTCTGAAGCATAATGAACAAGTTCTTACATGGTGAACAAGTTCTTACATGGTGAACAGTGCAAGGGCAGTCATATCACAGAAACTTTCGGTTTTGATCACACATCATGAACTATAAACAATCAAGTCAGATATGATTATTCATTTGATTTTTATACTTGATTTATATGTGAATCCCACATTTCTCCCTTATTATTATTTTTTTTAATAAAATGCTGAAGTGGTAGGTAGATGCAAGATAAAGGTAGAAAACATAATTTAGTGCTGTAAGAGGGCAAATGTAGATGATCAGGTCTGTGCCTATAGACTAAGTATTAATCCAAGCTAGACAAGGGCAACAAAACATACACGGATGCAGAAGATTTCTCTCAGAATAGGGGGGGTGAGGTTCTAAGCCTCACCTCTGTTGATCCCCAATTTCTCACCTGATGGCCCCCCTGCAACTGTGCCTGTCTTAGGTTGTTCCTCCCTTGAGGAATCTTGCCCGTCTCTGGCTAACCAGCCATCTTCTGGGGCAATACAGGGAAATGTAAAGTTGGTAAGTGAGAGAGAAGCAATATTGTTTGAAAAGGTTAGCTTTTTACTTCTTTGCAGATTTATGCCCTGTGGCTTCTATGCCCAGCATTTGTCTTGAGGTATCTTTACCACTTGGAAGAATTAAGATTCTTGGTAATTTTCAATATGAGGCACGAATTCTACTAAAGGTTTGTAATTAGGAAGAAAGAAGAAAAGCTTTAGAAGTAGCAGATGGAAGAAAACATGGGAAGATTGATTATTTCTTTGACATAACTTCTTGTAGAGTAACATAAGCATGTATAGGTTTTAACAAACTACTAATTAAATTGCGTACACACATTAACAGAATAGGAATACAGATACATAACAAAAGCAGACCTACAATTACCAGCCATCTCCAGTGAAACCAAGAAAACCAGTTAGGTACCCTAGGCCTTTGTGCAAACTTATCAATGATATGATGGATATTGTCTAACTGAATTTGAATAGTTTGAGAAAAATCAGACAAATTAAAACAACACATTCCTGGGAACTGTTCACATCCCATAAGTTCTTTTAACAGTAGATAGTCTATAGTTGCACGATTTTGAAGCACTGCAACTTGCACTTCTCCTAATTCTTGGTTGAGTTCTGACAATATAGATCCAGTCAAATTTGTTGTTTTACTGTATGCACAGGCCAGCTTAGATATCTCCTTCTTCATTCCAATGGCAAGTCCAGGAACCAGCGGGATGAATACAGCTACAACTGCAACAGCGCCAGGATCTTTGTTGAAGTCAAAATATTATAACTTTTATGCTTTACATTGTCAAGTTTTGTTTGTTTTTCCTCATTCCTTTCTCCACTAAGCTCACTTATTCAGCCACTGAGTCAGGTAGCCTAACTTCTTATCAGTTCCCACAATTTTGGATGACTTTTCTATTCCAGGTCAAATTCCTACTAAGAATTCTGTGCCCAGTTTTGAGATTAGTAAAAATATATAAATTGCCTTCCAATAATTGTGAAAAAGCAGTTTTCTCCGGGGATTAATGTATTAATCAAGTCATTCCCTATGTCCTATCACTTCCCTGTTATATATTAGAGCTATCCAATTACTGGAATGTTTTCTTTTTAGGTAAATGTTGGCCTGTTAGATTCCTGGACCCATTTCCAACATAGACTTCCCACACCAACAAGCAGTTCTTGGACACCAGTAGGGTGTCTGAGAAGTCAGCTCAATTCTGAGACTCTTCTACCTGGAGATAGCATCAGATTCCACAAGTAAAGGGCTCAGTCCCACAAGAACATCCTCTGTTTCAGATGCCAGTTGCAAGCCCAGGCCAGCACCTGTATTTCTGACTGACTGACTGTAAATCAGAGGTTCCTGTAACCCCACCCCAGAGTTTGATAGTTTGCTAGAATGGCCCACAGAAGTCAGAGAAACGTTTTACTTACTAGGTTACTGATTTATTACAAAGGATATTAAAGGATCCAATTCACAGCCAGATGAAGAGATACATATGGCGAGGTACTAAATGAAGGAGCTTCGATCCTCATGGAGCTTTGGCACCTAGCACAGTGGCATGTGGAAGTGTTCTGGATCCCCAGCCTGGAAGCTCTTTGAACCCCCTCCTTTTGGGTTTTTATGGAGGCATCATTGCATAGGCATGATTGATTAACTCATTGGCCATTGGTGACTGATTCAACCTCCAACCCCTCTCCCTTCCCTGGAAATCAGAAGGTGAGACTCAGTTCCAATTCTCTATTCATGATTGGTTCCTTTGGCAACCAGTCTCCATCCTTAGGGTCTTTCCAAAAGTTGTCATCAGGAACATAAACCCAGTTATGGTAAAAAAGTGCTTATGATGAATAATAAGACACTCAGATCACCTTTTTTTATTTTTCTCAGGGAGGCAATACCCATGAGTCCCTTTTAGTGCCCTGGACTAAGACTGGTCTGAGGTGGTTTGAGGCTTTTAGTGGGTTAGGGTGCCAAACTCAAGAGGCATGAGACTTAGTTTATAGGTGCCATGTTGCCATCTGTGGCTTTAACCCTGTCGTTTCACCTCTTTGGGCTTTAGTTTCTCATCTGTAAAATGGAGACCAGACTACCTTATTTCCCAAAGGACTGGAGGATTTCTGAAACCCCTTTATTGTAGATCTAATGTGACTAACAGATAAAGTGACCTAAAGTGGCTGCCAGAAGTGGGGTTTTGGGCATCAATCAATTGTGAGTTTAAATCCCGACACAGCCACATCCTAGCTGGGTGGGTTTGGGAATATTAAATAACCTCTCTGAGCTTCAGTTTTCTCATCTACAACACATGGTTAAGAACAATGGTACCTACTTCAGGGGGTTGTTATGCATATAAATGACCTTGTGCCATACAGTGTTGGGTAAATGCTTGATATATGGGAGGTTGTTATTTGTTTTTACTTCAAGAAAAATGCATTGACCTGACAAAGATCACATTAGAGGTAAGTTTGGGGGCATATGTACTTATCTATTTTGTGATGTACTGGAAAAAGAACGGGTTTTGGATTTCAACAGTCTTGAGTGTGTGTCTAGGCTGCACAGTTTGCTGTGTGACCCTGGGCAAGCTCCTTTACCTTTTTTTTTATTAAGGTACCATTGATATACAATCTTATGAAGGTTTCACAAGAAAAACAATGTGGTTATTACATTCATCCATATTATCAAGTCCCTCCTCATACCCCATTGCAGTCACTGTCCATCAGTGTAGTAAGATGCCTCAGAGTCACTACTTGTCTTCTCTGTGCTACACTGTCTTCCCCGTGACCCCACACACAGCATGTGCACTAATCATTATACCCCTCAATCCCCTTCTCCCTCCCTCCCCACCTGCCCTCCCACACCCCTCCCCTTTGATAACCACTAGTCCCTTCTTGGAGTCTGTGAGTCTGCTGCTGTTTTGTTCATTCAGTTTTGCTTTGTTGAAATACTCCACAAATGAAGGAAGTCTTTCTCTGCCCGGCTTATTTCACTGAGCATAATATCCTGTACCTCCATCCATGTTGTTGCAAATGGTAAGATTTGTTTCTTTCTTCTGGCTGAATAGTATTCCGTTGTGTATATGTACCGCACCTTCTTTATCCATTCATCTACTGATGGACCCTTAGGTTGCTTCCATATCTTGGCTATTGTAAATTGCACTGCAATAAACATAGCGGTATATATGTCTTTTTGAATCTGAGAACTTGTTTTCTTTGTGTTAATTCCTAGGAGTGGAATTCCCAGGTCAAATGGTATTTCTAATTTCAGCTTTTTGAGGAACCTCCATATTACTTTCCACAATGGTTGAACTAGTTTACATTCCCACCAGCAGTGTAGGAGGGTTCCCCTTTCTCCGCATCTTTGCCAGCATTTGTTGTTCCTAGTCTTTTCGATGTTGGCCTTCCTAACTGGTGTGAGGTGATATCTCATTGTGGTTTTAATTTGCAATTCCCT
The DNA here is from genome assembly GCF_030020395.1 of Manis pentadactyla. Taxonomy (NCBI): domain Eukaryota; kingdom Metazoa; phylum Chordata; class Mammalia; order Pholidota; family Manidae; genus Manis; species Manis pentadactyla. The sequence continues at coordinate 66,003,202 of NC_080023.1, read as the reverse complement.
AATAATTAGCGATGTGGAGCACCTTTTCATGTGCCTGTTGGTGGTATGAATTTCTTCTTTGGAGAATTGTCTGTTCATATCCTCCGCCCTTTTTTAATTGGGTTATTTGCTTTTTGGGTGTTGAGGCGTGTGAGTTCTTTATATATTTTGGATGTTAACCCCTTGTCGGATATGTCATTTACAAATATATTCTCCCATACTGTAGGATGCCTTTTTGTTCTACTGATGGTGTCCTTTGCTGTACAGAAGCTTTTTAGCTTGATTTGTTCATTTTTGCTTTTGTTTCCCTTGGCTGAGGAGGTGCGTTCAGGAAATGTTGCTGATGTTTATATCTAAGAGATTTTTGCCTATGTTGTCCTCTAAGAGTTTTATGGTTTCATGACTTACATTCAGGTCTTTGATCCATTTCGAGTTTATTTCTGTGTATGGGGTTAGACAATGATCCAGTTTCATTCTCTTACATGTAGCTGCTCAGTTTGCCAACACCAGCTGTTGAAGAGGCTGTCATTTCCCCATTGTATATCCATGGCTCCTTTATCATGTATTAATTGACCATATATGTTTGGGTTCCACTGGTCTGTGAGTCTGTTCTTGTGCCAGTACCAAATTGTCTTGATTACTGTGACTTTGTAGTAGAGCTTGAAGTTGGGAAGTGAGATCCGCCTTGCTTTATTCTTCCTTCTCAGGATTGCTTTGGCTATTCGGGGTCTTTTGTGGTTTCATATGGGCATTCAGTTCGCCTGTGTGTGTTTGAAGTATTTTCAGGAATTGAGGACAAGAGACCAAATATTATAACATTATTTAAGAGCTCCCATTGCCCTTATCACACAGGAAATTCCAAGGGATTTTGAAACTGTGAACTGGAAACTATAGATGAAGAACAAGTGTGTATGATCAATATATTTTGGTAATCTAAATGGCCAAAAATATGTATTTCTTAAAAATCACCATATTGCAGGTGGTCATGAGATTTTTGCTTGTTTCTGTGTTTTAAGAGAGCTCAGTATTCAATTATGTTTATTTTAACTTTAGAGCCTTCCTGTGTCTAAGAACAAAAATTTAAAAACATAGATGCTAGCTGAAAAATCTCAAAAATCTAAATAAATTATTGCAAAATAATTCTTAATATTTGAATTTTTGTTTTAACTTGGATTTTAAAAGCCACTGACTATATAGCCTTCATGTTGATTAACTTTGATCAAATGAAACTATGATTTTAGCAAGAAATGTCAGAAAGCATAAGATAAGAAAAATATGTCAACCCTCACTCTGCGTGTTGTAGCCTTTACTTCCAAAATAATAGAATGAAAGGCTCTCTAAATTTATTCATGCAAAACAATTACTTCCCATATCTGATTCATTACTATTGAGCCATGTTAACTCATGCTAGATTCATTTCCTTTATTTGCTTTCTCTGAAGGCATTTTTTTCACTTCACTGTTTACTGCTTGTCCAATATTTTGTTTTTTCTACTATTCTTTGTTCAAACTGCAAAAATCTGAAATAAAAATATAATATAGAAGTATAGGCATCAGCTAACATTTTCTATGGCATATGGTACTTCAGATGCCATATGTACCAGTGTTTAGTGATTCTGGCAAAGAGGCATAGAATGGTGAAATCCAACTGCCAGGATTGCTGAAAACAAATATGTAAATGCTCCAGGGCTTTTGTTATTCATAACATACCTCTAACACAGCACATACAATATGCTGTTCATTCTGTAACTAGTATAACTAATAAACCACATTTTTCTCTCTTATTTTTTTAAGGCTTCTCCAAGTTTGTGTGGTCTTCTGCCTCTAACCTTGAATCTCACTATTGAACTCTGCATTTCATGAAGCTCATTTTAATGAAAGTGGCCTAGGGGAATATAGTCACCCTCTTTCAAGGGCATTTATTTATTTTTCAAATTAAAATCCAAAGTCTTCTGCAGGCCTCTTCTGTGAAACAAAGAAAATGCACTGGGCATGTTCTCTAGATAGCACAAAGCCATTAGGGAAAAGCAGCTAACATCATGAAAGGCAAATCTGGGCAGAAGAACAGAAGTTTCTTTACTGTAAGGCTGTTCAGTGGTCTATCCAATAGTGAAGTTCTTTAGGATGTAATGTGAGAGGAAGTCTGTAGATACAATTACCTTGAAAAATGGAAATGCTGATAATTTTAATAACTTTCAAGATGCTGCAGCATTCAGACCCACATAAAATGATCACAGTTTAGAGAATAAAAGTTGACCTTGTCTTGTTTTGTTGTTTTTCTGCTGATTTAGATATAACTAGTAGGGAGGCCTACCTAATCTCCTCCTTTCTGTTTCATAGATAGGCAATCCACCCAAAGTGGAAAGAATAGCCGACTGTCAGCTAGAGTATTTGGAGGTCGTTACTTTTTCCATTTGTTATCACACAAGCCATTTAACCTTTCTGACCCTGTTTCCATATGTACCATGAGGATATTATATTCCCTGGGGATATTACTGTGAGAATAATATGATATAATCTTTGTGGAAGTGTACTTATCTAGCATTATTATTATTAAAAAGAAGGCATCTGTACATGTGCTGGTAGTTTAAAGACCTAAGGAGGCTTGCACTACTTACTACTGAGTATTTTTTTCATACACACACAAACCTAGAAGGAATGTTGGAAAAAGGAACTTGTGAATGTGCCAATAAAATGGGCAGCAATAAAAGTGATTCCTTCTGGGTTTAATTCTTTTGGGTTGAATCAATTGAATTGCTATTTTTACGGGTCAAAAATGGTCTAATGTAAGATATTTCATTTGGTTCTCCTTAGCTGTTTTGATGGATTCCCCATAACACACACACACACACACACACACTTTCCTTTCAAGCAGTAGCTAGTACCTAGCAGTCTGAGTTCCATTTCTGCTTAATAGGTTCTTCACTTTCTGTCACCCCCCGAATTATTTTGATTGCAATACTGAAGTGCCTTTCAAATATGAACCTCTCATTTCCACTACTATGCCCCTGCCCAGGTCTTCATTTCTTGTTTAGGTTATTGAAATATTCTTCAGTCTAATATCAACCTAATGACTGTGTGGCAGCAAAAATGATAATTAGAGGCCATTGAGAGGGGAGTGGAAGTGTAGTCTGCTTGATCAGGAAGCTTTCTCCAGGCTTAGTCTGAGGTCTAACATATAATTAAGAAGAGATGTTAAGGACTTTAACAGAAGATTGGGAGGGGCAACCTAATGTTTAGGTGTAAAAGCTATTCCGAGGAGGAAGATAAGATGTAGAATGAGGAAGCTCTAGGATAAGGTAACAGACCCTGCATCAGAACAGTTACTAACACTGCCCATCCCGGGGAATATAGTCAATAATGTTGTGATTTTGTATGGGGGCAGTTGGTAGCTACATTTACTGTGGTGAGCAAAAATGTATGCATACATTTTATAATATATAAAATTGTTCAATCACTGTGTTGTACACCAGAAACTGGCATAATATATGTTAAATATACTTTAATTAGAAAAGAAGAATCCTCTAAAAAAAGTTGCCCATCCTGTGGTCTCATCCTCAACCATTGTGACTGGGGGATAAACCTTTTCTTACCTATAGGTGAAAATTGTCTGGAAGGAGTGTTTCATTGAGAAACTCAAGACCTTAACCTTGTTGCAGAAAAAGTTGATGGAATTATGTTACAGGGGATCATATAGAAAAATTCCCAAGTGGGGTCTGAGGTCCATGGAATGCTACCATGTAATAACTGTCCTTCGCATGGGTACAGAGAAGGCTGGTAAATTCTATTTTTCTTAAACAAGGTAGCTCAAGTTTGCTGAGTCCTCCTCTGAGAAATTGCATCATTGAATTAAAAAAAAGAAAGAATAAATTCCATTTTTGAAAGCTCCTTTTGTTTGGGAATTATATTTGATTACCATTTTGATATGTATATATCCACATATAAAATAGGGAAAGTTCTGTCTCTGATTTTGAAGAAAGACAGAGGGAAGTTATAATTGAGTTTCACCACAGGTGAAATGGTTCCAAATTTCTGCCTGGAAAAAATAATTAAAAATGCTAAGTGTAAGGACACCATCTCTCCTTCCAGGTATGGAATATTAGACAAACATGCAGAAAATCAGCCATTAGGAACAAGTAATCCTCTGTCATTGGGCTTTAGTTAATGAGGAAATAATGCCAATATAATGGGGTCATGAACCATGAAAATTTTTATTCTTCAGGCAGAGATGTCTGGCTGAGAGAAAATCATCCTCAAACTCAGCAGACACTGTGACAAATTGTTATCCTGATTTTACCATTGACCTAGGGCTTGTTGGATAGATCTGCTCTATTCGAGAAGTCCTTTAATCAGAAAGAAAAGGTAATAGTGGTGATGAAAGCTTTCAGAATAACTTGTCTCAGATCACTAGAAGGAACTAAAGTAATGCAGGTAGACTCCAGAGAACGGTACCATCCACCATCAGGGATAGGAACTCTCAAGTAAGACTAGATCATGATGCTTGCTTAGATCTTAGGTAAAGAAGACAGACTTCAAAAGAAGTATGAACTACCCTCATTAACTTTTAATAAATACATTGGAAAACTCAGAAAGGACAGAGAAAACTGGGGCTCGCAAGAACAGTAGAAAACTCAGGACAGACATGTTAATCAATGGATCAAACAGTTATCAAATCAATGCCCTAGAACCATATTCTTTAAGAGTCACTAAGATAGAATATAAATGCAAAACAGTTTCAACTCCTAAGGAGCTTATAGTTGAATATAAGAGGAAGAAGAGAAAGAGCAAAAGACTTATGCATGACTTGTTATAGCCATGTGATGAGGCAGGGAGTGATTTATTTTGCTTGGGGATCAGAGAAGGATTCACAGGAGAATTATCTGAACTTGATCTTGAGAGATGATTAGTGACCTGCCAGAGAGGGAGGAAAGACCTTACAGTCAGAGGGAACAGCATGTAGTAGACTTGGAAGGCTTGAGAGAGTTATATTAGAAAGAGTGGGAAATAAAGATCGGGATTTGCGGAAAATAATGGGTTACAGAAGAGATGAACTAAAGAGATGAAGGGGAAAAAAAGATTTGGGAACTTGGAAAATGCAGTAACTAGATTTTATTAGTAATTTAGAGAATAAGAAAATGATTGATGATCTAGGTATTGTGCTCAACCAGCAAGTAGGTACATAAATTGGCTTAAAATGGGCATAAAGTGGGCACTCGTGAATAATAACAGTAGTCATATGTTATTAACTCCAGATTTCCCCCACCTTCTTATCCCTTTATTCCATTCAAACTCCCCATCCCCCTACCCCCCGACCAATGCTTACTTCACTACATTTCTCTGTAGGTGATCTGCATGGCACTGTGGCATCGTCAAATAGCTGGAGGTTTGAGAGCAACTGATTTTATCACAGATTGCTGTGCATGACTCCAGAGGTTACACCAGGAATATTCTTTGGATGCCTGTAAGTTGCTGGTCATGGTTTTACTTCAGCTTGATTTTGCCCAGTTTTGAACTGACCAAGGTTAGCAAATGTGCAGGTGAATTCTGGTCAAGAAAATTTGAGAAGGGCAATGGTGTCTTTTCTCCTTCAGATGTAAAGATAGAAATGAATTGATTAAACCTTTTGTTCATCTACTTGAACAATAGATGCTTATTAATATTCTTGTAGTACACATTTTCTGTTTATACTATAACTGTATATTTTTGTGGATCTCCTTCTTCTAAGACATGCAAAGTAGATGCTGTAAAGTGCATGTTAATTAAAGATAATTATGATAGTGAGAAGTTAGAATCTCAGCATTATTCCATCAACATGATGCATTTTCTAAGTAAATAATTATTTATCATCATAATGACACTGTAAAAACTCAGGCACAAAATGTTGCCATTAAAGAACTAAGAAAATTATCCATTTTTCTCTATGTATTTTATAAAATATACATACATATATGTGCACATGCATGCTCCCACAGACACAACACAATGTACTTTAAAAAGAGCCAAACCCCTTTATGACAAATTTGCCAACAGAATAAACAATCTTGAATATAATGCAAAGCTTGCCAAGTCCTGTCAGAAAACTCTTGTGGCTCAGTGCAATTCTCTGATGGCGAAGGACCACGAAAATAACCCCTTCACTCAGATGCCTGTAATTCCTTGCAGGGAGCTTTCATTGCAGTTGTCACTGTGAAAAAGCAATCAAATTTAACATGTAGATGCAGGGAGGAAAGGAATGTGAGAATGCATGTATGTGTGTGCTCTCGTGCATATTTGTATGTGTTTATACATAGAAGGACAGCTGAGGTTTTTGCTCTAATGTGTATGAATAATTGGGGAAAGGGTCTGTTAGGATTTTAATGTCTTTTTTTCATTCAGTAGAATTCAAACTTTATTAGAGCTATTGGAGTTTTTCATTCAGGTTATATTAATGGATTTTTCAAGCCCATACCTCATAGGACAAAATAGTCACATAGCACAGTATTTTTCAAATGATAGATTTTGAACCATTAGGAGGTTATGAAATCAATTAAGAGGTTGTGACCAGCATTTTACAAAATGATGTTGAATAGAACAGAAAACCACAAGAGAGTACATATATCATATAGTAAGTGTTAGTGTTGTTTTTTGTGAAACGTGTGTGTGTATGTGTGTGTGTGTGTGTGTGTGTGTGTGTGTGTGTGTGTGTGTGTGTGTACGTATGCTAGGTTATAATCTCCACCTTAAAATGTGGGTTATAATAAAAATGATTGAAACTTGCTAACTGTAATAGTCTTCCCACACTACCATAACTAAATACATTGACTGGGTGGCTTAAACAACAGAAATTTATTGTCTCAGTCCTGGAAACTGTTAGCTCAAGACCACAATGCCAGCACGGTTGTGTTCCGGTGAGAGCTCCCTTCTTGGCTTGAAGTCAGTTGTCTTCCTCACATGGAGACAGAGAGAGAGAGAGAGAGCAAACAAGCAAACTTTCTGATGTTTTTTTTAAAGGTATGAATCCTGTCATGAGAGCCCTACCCACATGACCTCATCTAAACCTAATTATCCTCCCAAAGGCCTCATCTCCAAATACCATCATATTGTGGGTTAGGGCTTCAACATGTGAATTTTGAGGGGGGCACAGTACATATAGCTCTGACATGGAGTTCATATCTTAATTTTATGTTCAGTTTATAATATTCTCATGCTGGAGACTGTGAACTCCCTATGGGCCAAGTGTCAGATATATTTCATCTTTATACCCTCCACAGCCCCAGGAGTGTAATGAATTTACTGGAAGATCACAAAATAGTTACCAAAAACATGTTGAGAGCTCCAGATGCTCATATTTAAAAGGATAATAAAGATAAGGGTTTGCATTGATATGACACTGCTTTCAGAGTGCTTTCCATCAATGATCTCATTGATAATTCAGAAGTATTCTGTTAGAAGGAAGCACACAGAATATTGTATTAATAAGTTTAATTATCTCCTAGTGTACTCCACATTACAGTGGTATACAATAAGACATTATTTAAGAAGGTCCTAAAATTTGTGTTAAGGAAGCACCCAGGTTTTATAGGGCCTGAAACTTGCACAATTTTGGAGAACTTAATTAAAAACAATAATACAAAATGATGAATAAAAAATTAGGTACAATAGTGAATATTTATTTAGAAAGAAAAAGAAATTGTAAAAATTATGAAAGTTGAAAAATACCACAAATATCCCAAATTCAGAAAAGATAATGTGAGATTTTATCAATGGCTGACATCTCTATTCTTTCTTCCTACTTTTTTTGTTGCATACACTGTAGTTGCCTCTCATGATATAAAGAGACTAGAATATTTTCTCTAGCATAACTAATTGAAATTTCTTCTTCATTATTGACAATTTCTTTTTTATTATTGCAAAAAATGTTTGATTTCACACACTGTCGTACTATTTGAAGTACTGCTACAGATTTCTGCCCTTCACATACATAGTCTTTCATGTTTTATGAAGAATAATTCCATTAAAAAAGACAAGAAGAGTTGTGGTATGTTTATAATTGTATAAATAGTCCTAGTGAATATATATTTCTGAATGGAGATAACTTCTATTTTGATTAAGTATTGATAAGAACTAAATCCTTTGTTTACCATTTTACATGTTTGATGTTTAGTAGAGTTTTCTATAGACTAGTGTCTTGCTCAACACATTTTAAACTTGATTTGTTTTACATTATCCTCTTACTCATGATACCAAATACCATAGTACATTCTCATTTCATGCTACAAACTCTGGCTGTGTGCTTTCATGTCACAACTCAGGTAAGTCAGCACATTGATCAATTGTATTATGAGAAGATACTCCTACAATGGGATGTCTAGTAACAAGTTAAACTAAATATAGAAGTCACTGTGAACATAAATACATTTCACTGAAGTCCAACTAAATGTGCCCCTACTCACCTTTCTTTTAACCATACCCCAAAAATATCGTAGCCAATATCAACCAGGAAAGTGTGATCGAAAGGAAGGGAGAAAGGAAGGAAAGGATGGAAAGAAAGTGGAAAGATGCAGAAATTGCAATCAATTGCATTAAAAAATCTTTTTGTCTACTGACATTAAGGAAGACAAATAGACAGATGGAACAGAATAGGGAGACCAGAAATAAACTCAAGCATATACAATCAAATGATCTTTGACAAGGGTGCCAAGAATACACAATAGGGAAAGAATAGTCTCTTCAACAAATTATGTTGGGGAAACTGGATATCCACATGCAAAAGAATAAAATTGGATCCTTATCTTACACTGTAAACTAAAATCAACTCAAAATGGATTAAGAACTTAAATGTAAACCCTGAAGCCATAAAGCACCTAGAAGAAAAGAGAGAAAACTTCTTGACTGTGTCCTCAGCAGTGATTTCTTGGATATGATGCCAAAAACACAGGTGACAAAAGAAAAAAATAGATAAGTGGAAATCTGTCCAGCTAAAAGCTTCTGCAGAGCAAAGCAAACAATGGAATGAAAGGCAACATTGGAAGTGAGAGAAAATATTTGCAAACTATCAGCTAAGAGGTTGATATCGAAAATAAATAAGGGACTTCTATAATTCAACAGCAAAAAACCCAACTAACCTGATTACAAATGGTCACGGGATTTGAATATAAATTTCTTCAGAGAAGACATACCAATGGTCAACAGGTATGTGAAAAAGTACTTAAAATCACTAATCATCAGGGAAATGCAAATCAAAACCACAATGTGATATCAGCTCACATCTGTTAAGATGCCTATTATCAAGAAAAACAAAAGATAAGTGTTGGTGAGGATGTGGAGAAATTGAAATTCTTGTACATTGTTGGTGCAAATGTACAATGGTGTAGGTGTTATGCAAAAATGCATGGAGGTTCCTCAGGAATTAAAAACAAAAGTACTGTATGATCCAGCCATCCTACTTCTGGATATATATCCAAAAGAACTGAAATCAGGATCTCGAAAAAATATCAGCACTCCCACGTTCACTACAATATTATTGACATTAGCCAAGCTATGGAAGCAACCTACATGTCCATTGACAAAAGAATGGATGGGAAATGTGGTATATGCATACAATGGGATATCATTCAGCCTTAAAAAGGAAGAAAATCCTGCCATATGTGACAAAATCGATGAACCTGCTTGAGGACTCTATGCTAAGTGATGTAAGCCAGTCACTGAAGGACAATTGGCTGCATGATTCCACTTATAAAAGGTATCTAAATTAGTCAAATAAGAGAAACAGAGTAGATAGTCATTGTCAGGGGATAAAGGGGGGGGGGAAATTGGTAGTTGAAGGAAGGAAATGAGTAAGAAGTTATTTGATTCTAGAGATCTACTGTACAGTTAGTTAACAATTCAGTATTGTACACTCACTTTCTTAAGATGGTAGATCTCATGTTATTACTATGAAACAGACAGATAAACAAAAAATAAAGAGACAGGAGGAAACTGTTGGAGGTGATGTTTATTTGTTACCTTGATTGTAGTGATGGTTTCTTAAATGTCTGCATATCTCCAAACTCATCAAATTGTATCCAGTTTTTTATATATTAATTATATCTCAATAAATCTGTTTTAAAAATATTTCACAAATTTTACAAAAATATGCAACCATATGAATATATTTGTAAAGCTCTTCCCAGGATGTTGTAAAGGGCTCATGCCAATGAAGATTCTTGAAGCTTAAAATTCATTAGCTTTAAGGTAAATCCACTTCAGCTTTTGTTAGACTTTGAAAAGGACCATTCACTCTTTTAATGTATTTGGTGTAATTTGTTATGAGACAGTTCAAGTGTGTTATCCTTTTCTTATTATAGCAGCATAGAGTCTCTGTTCACTAAGATCTACATAATCATCTATTTTATTTATCTTATATAAGACGTGGCTGAGATGGCTAACTGTCCACCAAAGATCCACGCTCCCTTTAGTGCCAATCATTTGCCTGTTTGTTGTTCCATGCTCTGGTCTATAATGTGTGTGGGGGTCTATTCCTTACCAACTAAGAAATGCACACTTTATAACATCTCATTTTAGTCCTCTCAACTGCTCTGTAACATAAATGTCATCATATTTCCCATTTTACATAAGAGGAAACAAAGTATGTTAGTGAGTAACTTGACAAAAGTAAAGATAATTTGTCCTGGTAAATAATGCAATTCAAATTTAATCACAGAAAATTTCACTCTAGAGCTTGTTCTTTAAACTGTAATGCTCTGTACTAAATATTAATTCTCTTGTAATAAAATATCATTTAAAAATTATATGTAAATGTCAAGATTATGTTTGCCCCTCTGACAGAATGCACAAACTGAGCATTAGTTTCAAGTCTTGACATTTCTAATAAAGCCAGTGTCAGTGATCAGCTGTGCATTTTTTGGAGTTGGATGCCTTATGATGACTAACCACTGAAAAGAACTCAGACATTTTCAGAAGATTCCTACACAGGTTCTTACCAAATCTTACGGACACACTTTCTCTCTGCTATGGAGATATTTTCAAAATTGTTTTGAAAATATTTGAAATTATCCTAGTTCCTTTGCATGAACACATAAATTCTATTAGAATTAGAAATTGTCAATTTAACTAGAGAAGACTGCTAAGATATTAATTGGGATTCAGTTGAATATTTAGATCAATTTTAGTAAAATTAACATCTGAACAATATCAAATCTTCAAGTCTATGAATATGGTATATCTTTCTAATTGTTTGGGTTTTAAAAAAATTATCTCAGCAGTGTTCTATAGTTTTCTGTGTACTAGCCTAGCACATTTTTTTTTGTCAGATATATTCCTAAGTATTTCCTATTTCTGGATACTATTGTAAGTGTATTATTTTCCTGATTTCAATTTCCAAATGTGTCCTGCTAGAATATAGAAACAAAATTGATATTTGTAGATTGACTTTGTATCCTGTTACTTTGTAGAGCTCTCTTATTATAACTAAGTTTTTTGAATATTCCTTAGGATTTTCTACATAGACTGTGTGTTTTCAATGAAAAAATAAACTTTTTAAAATTTCTTCTTTCCAACATGGGTGACTTTTATTTATTTTTAACTGCCTATTTCACTGGCCAGGATCTAAAAGGCAATATTGAATAAAAATGCCAAGAACAATCATTCTTGCCTTATTCCAAATCTTACAGGGAAGTAACCAGTCATTCACCACTAACTATGATACTGGTAATAGATTTTTCATAGATATCTTTTAGGTGAGGAAGTTCCTTTCTATCTATAGTTTATGGAGAGTTTTATCATAAATGGGGGATAAATTTAGTCAACCATTTTTTTTACATCTATTGAAATGATTGTTTCAGTAATTTGATTGTTTTGGCATGTTTTTCTTCAAGTTTGTCCTACTTAGGGTTCATTGGCTTTGTTAAATTTGTGGGTTCAGTATTTTCACCAAATTTGAAAAGTTTTCATCTATCATTTTTCGAATACTGTTTTCTGTCTCCATTTCTTTCTCTCCTTGTGCGGCTCTAATCACTTGTGTGTTTGATCAGATTACTAATACTTTGCCCACTTCTTTTGGTACTTTTTTCCTTTTCTCTTTCATTTTGGAAAGTTAATGTTACGTCTTCAAATTCACTGATATTTCCTTCTCCAGTGTCTAGTCAGCTGTTGATCTCATTCTGTGTATTTCTATTTTTTCAAATATTGTATTTTTACACCTCTAGAAGTACAATATTTTAAATATGTGCCTTCCATTTTTTTCCTCATCATGACCATGTTTTCCTTTACCTACTTAAATATATGAAGCTTATTCTTATTAACTGTTTCAATATTCCTGTCTGTTCATTCCATCATTTATATCATTTCTGTGTGTTTCTATAGTTTGGTTTTTATTCTGGTTATATGTCATATTTTCTTGTTTATGTATATGTCTTGTAAATTTTGATTAGATACCAGACATTGTAATTTTATGTTGTTGGTTGGTGGATTTTGATTTATTCTTTTAAGTAATGTTTAGATATTTTAATTGAAATATAATTGATGTACAATATTATACTGGTCTCAGATATACAACATAGTAATTTGACACATACATTAGTGAATACTTCCCACGATAAGTGTGGTTACCATCTGTCAGCATTTAAAGAAATTAGAAGATCGTTGGCTATATTCCCTATTCTGTACTCCCATCCCCATGACTAATTTATTTTATAATTTAAAGTTTCTACTTTTTTATCCCCTTCATACTATTTCACCCATGCCTCCAATCTCCTCCCTTATGGCAATCATCAGTCCTAACCAAGTTGATGAAAGACCTGTACTCTGAAAACTGTAAGGCATTGATGAAAGAAATTGAAGGTGACAAAAATAAATAGTCCATGCTCACAGATAGGAAGAATTAATTTTGTTAAAATGACCATACTACCAAAAGCGATCTGCAGATTCGGGGCAATCCCTATCAAAATACCAATGGTATTTTTCAATGAACTAGAGAAAATAATCCTAACATTTGTATGGAACCACAAAAGATCCCACATAGCCAAAGCATTAAGAAAGAAGAAAAAAGCTGCAACTCTCATGCTCCCTGATTTCAAGCTTTACTATAAAGCTATACTAATCAAAGCAGTAGAGTGCTGGGACAAAACAGACATTCAGATCAGTGGGACAGAATAGAGAGCCCAACAGTAAGCCCATGTTTATTTGGTCAATTCATATATGACAAAGGGGGCAAAAATATACAATGGGAAAGGTAGACTCTTCAATAAATTGTGTTGGTAGAACAACAGCTACAGGCAAAAGAAATCTAACTGGATCATTGTTTTACATCATATACAAAAATAAACTCAAAATGGATTAAAGACCTGAATATAAGACTTGAAACCATAAATAATTAGTTCACTTGTTAGACTTTGTCCAGGTGCAGTGTTAGTCAGTTGTATCTTCTCAAGTTTTAATCTATCTAAGTACAAAGAACACTTTAGTCTAGGATTAATTTCACCCCACTAAGGTGATGCCCTTCCGAAGATTTCATCTGATGACCATGTCTTATGAGATCTTTCCACTATGACGAGTGAGAAGACAAACTATTTCTAGCTTTCTGTAAGCTCTAGAATTGTTTTGCTATTCCTCTTCAGTATTTTTCCCCCTGACATTGTGTAGTTTCCTCTTAAACATGTGTAAGTCAGTACTCAGTCAGAGGCTCTGTGCGATCCATCTGCAGATCTCTGTAACTCTTCTGTATGTAGGTCCCTCCTCTTCATTACTTTACCCTGAAAATTAACAAGTACCTTGAATTTTATCTCTGTCTCCTCAGTGAGGCAATGCCAATAATCTTTGTTTGGGTTCTGCTTTTTTGTTCTGTGGACTAGAAACTGTTTCTAAGCTGTAAGCTGGTGAAAATGTAGGTCTCGACTTATTTACTTCCCATCTCTCAGTCCTGTGATGCTTTCCCCATGTCTAAAAATTTTTTCTTTATGTACTTGTCCATATTTTTAGTTGTTTAAAGTGGAAGAGTAAATCTTGTCTCTCTTATTTTATCTGGTCAGAATTTGAAGTCTACAATTTTTGATGTCTTCAAAATTTTCTGTTTTATGGATGTACCACAGTTTAGTTACTTGCTACTGGGTATTTACATTTTTCCAATCATTAAAAGTCTTATACATACATATAAAAATCATGATGCACACATATTTATGTACTTGTTTATAAATTTTTTAGATAAAATTTCTGGGTCAAAGAATGTAAAAACCATGACTTTTTTAGTAAGTTATATGCATTTACTTATCCCATTGATTGTATATTACTCATCTCATTTAAAATAAGTACTGGGATTCCTTAGGAACTCACTAAATAGCAGTCCTGTGCACTACCCTATTTTTGAACAAACACGTAGTACCAAGGATTGCAGGTGTAGGCCACAGTAATGCCTTTGTTCCTAGAGAAGATAACTTTGATCAGGTGAAGGCTAAATAAGCCTGCTTAATGAGCCCAGGCTGAGTAGAATTGCCAGAGTATGATAATGGTGGACCATGGGAGCTTCACTATATGGACAGAGTTTGTCTCTTGGGGAGTCATGAAAAGAGTGTTCCCAGCAGAAGGCCACCAGCAACAGGATTCCAGGAGGAAACAGGAAGGAACTGAACCAAAAACACTCCAGTTTATTCTTCCAAATCCACCAATCAGGTAAGTCATTCCACTTCTCAGGATAGAAGGAATGACGTTGTGTAAAAGAAACCAGCAGTTACACTAATTCAGGTCTCTCAATACACAGAAAATGTCAGGAGGGAGTCAGAAATATTTCTCTGTTAATAACTAGTGATAGTTATTAATAATTTATTATACACCAAGTAGCAAGTCTTATTTTATTAAATCCTTACCTTAACTGCATGAAGTAGGTATTATTTTACAGGAGAACTGAAGCTCTGTACTGAGGAAGACCTAGAATTCCTCAGTACAGTTCACAGTATTTCTCAGAGTTGTGGTTTGTAGGTTTCTCGCATCAAAAGTACATAGTGGCTTTTTAAACTGTAATAGGTAGTAAAATTTTCAAAGTGTATGGAAAAGTATAACTTGTATAAAATTCTTGTATAACTGAATTTAATTTCTGCTTAGGATCACTATTAGGGCCCGATTGACAGAAATACTCACCTACTGCCATTCAGTTAAATCCAGTAATTCATGGATTATTCTGTCATGGTAGGTTTAAATTTACTCACATTCAGAGTTCTGCTTTACCCTTTTCCAGAGGTGGGAGCAAAATTATTTTTAATGATTCCATGGCATCAGAGGTTTGGTCTTAACTGTACTCTGAGTTTCTTGATCTTTTCTGCCAGGAATTTCATGTTCACACTTTTCTATTTGCCCTGCAAGATTCCTTTTTCTCTAATTGAGCAAGGTCTATCTATTCTTGGGCTGAGGATAAGTGG
This sequence comes from Manis pentadactyla, assembly GCF_030020395.1. Classification (NCBI taxonomy): domain Eukaryota; kingdom Metazoa; phylum Chordata; class Mammalia; order Pholidota; family Manidae; genus Manis; species Manis pentadactyla. Next base: position 65,987,838 of record NC_080023.1, on the reverse strand, counting down.
TGAATTGGAATGTTATCTGACTCTTCCCCTAACCCTTGGATTTTGCTGTTCAAAATAAGCCTTTTTTTTCCCTTTTAAAGTTGGGAGCTCTGTGGAATTAATATTTCTATTGAAAACTAATAATTAGGTTCTTGTTATTTTTTTTTGTCCCAAGATAATGCTGCTTTGACTGAATATGACAAGAACAAAAAGAAAATTTAGTAATGGTGATAAATGGGGAAAGAAACCTCAGATGTTAATCCAAAACATTAGCATCTTCTGTGAAAATGCCGAAGGATATTTTGAATCAGAACTCTGGGCAGAAGCCTGGGAATCCCCACTTTTGTAGGCTCCCCAGTATGTACGCTGATCTCAGATGGACTCCAGAGATGTAGAGGAGGTTGGAAATGACTTAGTATGTGTTATAATGATGTCAATATTTGGCTGCTCAGACTAGGCATAAAAATTTACTCAGATTTATCAGAATACATGTGCTAGAAAATCAAGGAGCTTTCACTAAAGTACCTCATCTTTCACTCCTCTTTCTACACTTTCCCCCAGATCTCTGCTTTCTTCCTGTGTATATTCAGTGTTATTTATCCAAGATTGCACTTCTTCACTCTCCTATATGTAGGGAGTGGGTTTGAATGGGGTGGAAGATTAATAATATTGGGCATCTATGTTCCTGAAACTCTGTATGATCTCAGTTAATCTGCACAAAATTCAGTTAATTCTCCAAAAGGTTAAATAATTGCTCAAGATTGCACAGGTAGCAGGTGGCAGAGCTGGGATTAAAATCCAAGCCCATCTGGTGTCCAAGCTGAGCTTTAATTACTTTACATTGCTGCTTTCCTCTACAGAGGCTATATTGTTACCCCTGTTTCTCTCATCGTCAACATTTTCCATACTTTCCGGCCATATGGAAGGCCAAACCCTCACTTTTCCTTTTTCCCCACACTGATTATCAGATTGAATGTGTAAAAAATTTTATATATTGTATTGTCTTTTATGTTGCACATTTCCAATAATAGTGCTCTTGCTTATATGCCACTTTACAAAGTACTCCGTAGAGTTGTGATTTAAGGCATCTCGTTTAATACTGACATGGGTTGGAAGCTCAGGCTAATAGCTGTGTGGACAAATTAACTTCTAAGATTCTCATATTTCTCTTTTTTGGATTTCCCTATTAGGATTCATTTCATAGAGTGTATATATATATATATATACATATATATAAATTCTATACATCTATCTGTCTGCTTCTTCCTCTGAATGAGCTTCTTCAGAAATTAAGTATCTAAAGATTCCCTTTGTGTGGGGTTATCCTTCTCAATAGTATTTTGGTATAGAGTGGTTGAATTATGGATTGTTAAGAGAGACATAGGGCAGCTACAGGGCTGTAGGAGGATCAGAGTTTCCAGTGAGAGGGACAGAAACAGGGACAGTTGTGCTTTTCGGCCTCTTGGCCCTCTCAGGTTCCCTGAGGTCTAGCATCTTCCTGTGCACAGCCTCATTTGTTGCCTGGCTGCCGGTGGCTGGGGCTGCTGCCTCCACGGCCTCCCCCGTCTGTGCATCCTGCTGTGCTGGGGCAGTTGTCTTTCTCTTTCTCTGCATCTCTGGAAACTGTAAGCATATTCATATACTTTCTGATATATTCCAAGGCTGAATATATTTAAAATTACATATCAAAAGCACTTTTCCTTAAAAAATGAGGGAAAATGGATTCAGTTTCTCTTCAAAGGCATTAAATCTATATATAGTGTGGGTGACATTAACATAAAAGTCTTCCTCTTGAGCTCCCCATTGCTGGATAGTGTGGGTGGTGCCATGGCAGAATTTAAACCAGACACTAGGTTATCTCAGTCTCTTGGTTTAAAACAGTCTCATTTTATATAAATATTCAGACATTCTGAAGTTTGGCTTTCTAGGAGGACTTCTCCTCTCTTCTCCTACAGGAAATATGATGTCTGGATTCGAGAGTGATTTTGTGTTTTCATGGTCATGGGAAAAGAGGTGATCGATCGGTGTGGGGCTTTGGGTTTTCCTTGGGTTCTGGGCAATGCCCTTTATCTCTCTTCATCAAGGCACCCTCATGGAATCACCTGCAGAAGTCTGAGGCTATTAAAATTTGTGGTCTGCTCCTTTGCTATTCCCAGGGCACAGTGGGCTACACATACAGAAGTGGCATTGCTTAACTCTTGGTGGAATTGCTGATCCTCAGAAGTTTCAACAATGGTGCTGCCTCATTTCTCATCTATCCCAGTAGCCTTTCTGGCTCTCAAATTACTTCCCATTGGAGTTCCTAAATCTCTTACAAACCTCACAGAAAAAGACTCAGAATGAGTTATTCCTTGCCCTTTTTTTTTGTGCCTAAGTATTGCACCACAGTTTCTAGACCCCCTTCAGATACCCTGTGTTGATGATGGGCAATTTGGGTGATGAGCTGCTAGAATTCCAAATGAGAGAGAGGAGGAAACATTTTAACTTCCCATTCTGCTTATTTGTATATCTTAACATGCATTCCTCCCCAGAAGCAACCCCAGAAACAAATATTTGAGTTCATGTATTTGGGAGAGGATCTGTGGAAACACCAGTAGGGGAATGGGGAAGTGAGACTGGGAAGGGGGGAAAGTCATTGAAGAGTGCATTACCCAGCAACTTACAATGTGGTTTGAATCAGAATAGAACATAAGCTTCAGAGTTACTCCTCCCAAGGTAGTGAGAGTTGAGGTATTTATAAACTTGTCCACCAGTCATTGGTTGAGAGTTGATCTTGTGGGACATGTATTTTCAAGAACTCTCTGTTTGCTGGTATATGGAGAAAAAGCAGGCTTTGATGGCTAAAGAAAGCCATCAGGCAAAGGGATGTACGTGTAAGCAATAAATGGGTTTCTCCCATTTTATTTCTTCCTTAGACTGATTTTAGCTTCAAAGGTAATTTGTCCCTGTCTGGAAACATATTTCCCCTACCACAGTGACACTTTGATATTGGATATGTTATTGAACTGGTTATTGCTATGGGTGACTGTTTATTTTTCACAACAATAGTAGTACAACTCCTTTCTGGTTCCTGGACGCAATTCCAATGTGTGTGTGTGTGTGTGTGTGTGTGTGTGTGTGTGTGTGTGTGTGTGTGTGGTGGGAGAGGAGAAAGTCTTCCCTCACACAACACCAAGCAGTTCTTGAACACCAGCGGGATGTCCAAGAACTCAATTCTGATGCTCTCTGCCTGCAGACAGCACCAGGTTCTCCAAGTCAAGGGCACCTTCCAAATGACTGCCCTCTAACCTCCACCTCCAGATGACAGTCACAAGCCCCAGGTAGTTACTTGTGCTTCTGACCAACTGGTTACAGATTGGAAGTTCCCATGACCCCCTCCATAGGTTCTATTAATTTGCTAGAGCTGCTCACAGAACTCAAGAAAACACTTAATGTTTACCAGTTTAATAAAGAATACCATAAAGGATACAAATTAACAGGTAGATGAAGAGATACATAGGGCAAGGTCCCAAATACAGGAGCTTCTATCTTTGTGGAGCTTGGGGCCCAGCTGGGTGGCACATGGAAGCTTTCTGGTTCCCCAAGCATGGAAGTTCTCTCCCACAAACAAGCTGGATCCAGCCCATATGTACTTCTTGTGGATTTTTGGGAAGGCTTCATTTCATAGTCGTGATTGACTATATCATTGGCCATTGGCAGATTCAACCTCCGGCCCCTGCCCTTGGGTGGGGTCTAAAGGTTTCTAATTAACATGACAAGACACCCATTTCAGCTTTAAGGCTCTGAGGTGTTTTCAGGAACTGTAGATGAAGGCCAGATATACCTGGGAAATATATATTTGATCATCTATATGACCAAACATGTATTTCTTATAACTCATATCACAGCAACTAAAACCCAGTTCTACTGGAGAGCATCTAAAGAATCATGTAGCATATACAAACTATCCTCTGCAAAGAACAGGAAGCCAAGGTTTTTAATCCAATGACTGTCCCCATTTTGCTGAGGGAAACCCTTGAGCTCTGGGTGCTCAGGAACTCCAATTCAAATGAATTCAAGGAACTCTAATTCATAATAACTCATTCTTGAGTGATTTTTTAGGTAAATAATCATGGCCTGTATTTACTTTGTAATCTCTCATGTTATATTCAAATTCATTTTAACAAGTAAATCCTTTTTTTTCTCATGGAATATAGAACTGACAGTAACAAAGAGATTGTGTGAGATTGTAGGAGACTGTGTGATATTTTAGATAGTGACATCCAATGGAGCTTTTTCCTAATCTGTTGGTGGTGTATATTTTTCATTTTCCCCATTCCTTAAGTCTCATTCTACATGGAAGGTGTTTAATTAGTGTGGCATTTATGGCCCCTGCCCATGCCTTTATTCCTCTCTTGAAAAGGAAAGAGTGGCTTATCTGATAGTTGAGTTTGAAAGGATAACCTTGGCAAGCACAGTTTATTCCTCTCACCTCCCATTTCTCCTGGGGGATCCAACTGTGCAAAGAAAACACATACACAGTTTGATATCCCATGCCTTAAGTTTTATAGGGGCAGACCCCTCCACTGAGGATGCCTATGGTGGTGAACTGTTTCCTGTGATTGAATGAGTTCCCTGTGATTGATGGAGGAAAGTCTCTGGCCTGTAAGCTGGTCTAAGTAATAAAAGTGATATTTTGATTTCTGTCTGCTTGTTTTCTCTTAATTAGTCCAAAATATGTTATGAAAAGAAGGGTGTCATCTACCCTAATTTTCCTACCTTCATAGAAACGTAGTTTGAAATTTCTTGACAGACTTTCCCTTTTTATATACATGTACAAATGACAACAATTTTGATGCTATGTAATGAATGTAGTTCTTCCTCCTCAAATCCTACGTCTACAGTCAGATATGCATTTTTTCCCCAAATCAGGCATATATATCTGTGGTAGATATATAGAATTTTGGTATAACTGAAATACACTTTCAGTCATTCTTTTATGATTGTACTTCTTCATAAAATCATTCTTACTATATGAAAGTTATTTTGCTTTTATTTGTTCATAACATTTGTTCTGCCTACAGTTAACATTGCTAACTGTCATTACGACAAATTGCCTTTTGTTTCAGGTATTAAAATGGACTGTTCAATGACAAGTGTGTTGATAAATCTGTTATACAGATACTATGCTATTTTGGTTCCCTTAAAGCAGAGACAGAGACAAGCCGTTGGGTGTCCCCAGTTTATTTGGTTTGTGGGAGGGAGGGAGTTGTGGTTAGATTTAGGAGAGTAAGGCAGGGAAGAAGTCTTATTGAGTCAGTTTCTGCTGTGTGCAACTGGAGCTCAGACCTACTGGGGATCCTCTGAGGAATCATGTAGAATACACTCAAAATTGTCCCTCCAGGCCAAGACATTTTCTATTGAAATCTCCTCCTCAATTTACTAAAGGTTGCCCTTGGGAGAATTAATTTCCCCCAACTTCTGGGCTGCCCCTTGTGCAAGCAGAATAAAGAAACCTAGGGAGGCACAGCGAAGATTAGAGGGAGGTATACTGGCATACTGTCAGCCTGCACTGGATCTGCCGATCACAGCCACAGCTGAAGCCCAGGATGAATTGAGAGGATGCAGCACAGGACTCTAAAAACTTCTGCTTCAGGTATTGTTCAGAAACTACTTGAAAGAGAGTTATCAATTCTTACATTTATCCCATCAATAACTATCTTAACTGTTGACTGTGTATGGCTAAACAATTGTTTGCTTTTTCACTAATTAAAGTTAAGTTGCTTGAGTCCTTCCAAATTACAGAACAGTCAAATCTACCAGTATTTTTATTTATATATCTATCTCTCTACTGATCCAGACAAGGTTTCCTTTATGTCTTATTGACCTGGAGTTAATGTATACTACCTGATAATAACTGTGTATTGATATTAATTCTTAAATGACATTAATTGACAGTTAATTAATTGATCCTTATAAGGAAATTGTTCCTCCTCAGTCTTGCATGTGTGTATCTCTGGTGCAAAAGTAGGGATTGCATTGTGATTCATGATGATGATTATCCTGTTGTGACTTACTTTACAAGAATGAAGTCAGGGTTTCACAGGTCACAAAGTACACTGTCTCTTGAATAACGCTATTGACAGAAAAATAGGGCAGTCCTCAGGAAGGGCACTGAACTTGAAAGCTTAGGTTATAGTGGTGGGTGCTGAAGAGAATCTTTCTCTTGGAAGCCAGCCAGAATCTGGATGGATGAGCAACTTAAGCTCCAGGAAAAGAAAATCATAACTTAATAGTCCAGATTCTCTAGATTTAAGTTCTTTCTGTGCATATTTTTCCTTTGTTGTTCTCTGACATTAAATAAAATCTTGTTGAAATGAGTTAGTCCATTCTCCATCATGGTCATGAATGTTCAATAAAAGATATGGTGTCCACAATTGACCTTAGTGTTCAGGGACAAAAACATCCATATCTTGTATACTGGTGGTGGTTTTTGAAAAAGGTAATGTCCAAGAGGAATCTCCAGTCCATCCCCACACTGTGGGGATGTTCACTTCTTTGTCTTTTGTTGAAGAAGGTAGTAGTTTTCTATGGGGTCTCATTATGAACAGTTGATCTCCTTTACTTTTGTTTTAACTTATGCACTGAAAGAACAAATGTAGGATTTAATCCTCCATAAATTGTCTTGGTTTAGTGATCTATTCAACTACTTCATGTTAGGGATTGGTTCAGAGTCTGGTCTTATTAACATCTTTATAAAAGATATGGAAAAGGAAGTTTTCACAATGAAATTTCCAAGTTTGCCAATGACCCTAAACTCTTCTGGTTAATGAAATGCCAAGTTGATGGGGACAAACTGCAGGGATATCTTATGAAGCTGTAGCAGTGGACAGAAAATGGACATTCGAACCTGAGAGAGGACAAAGATAAGATAATGAGCCAATGCATTTAGGAAGAAAATAATCCAAACTATACTTGCAGAGTAATGGGCTTAGAGCTATCTATTACAATTCAGGGATCATTGTAGACTCTTCTCTGAAAACAGTGATGAGTCTACTAAAGTCTTACATCCTAACAATCACCAGGAAGGGAGCAGAAAACATAAAACATAGTATCCTCCTTGTACAGAGAACCATGGCGCAATGTGCCTGTTATTTACAGTTCTGATCACTATAGTCAAAATATGAGAACAAAGCACTAAAGGATAAGAAGCTGAAACAACCCAGAAGCACGGCAGTGCTGAAAAGATGCAAACTCCAACAGGATGGCACAGCTTGAGAGGAAGAGCCAGAACTTCAGAATGCTTATGGATTCTGTTTTGTATGTGAAAATGAGGTAATTTCCTTAAATAAAGGAAAACAAGGACAAAAATTAAGGAATTTTTAATCAATAGATTCAGCAGACAGTAGATTTATGAAACTCACTTCCTGGAGAAATAGTTCCTGATGAAAGCAGATTTCCAAAAATAATCTTAAAACCTCTTGTAGTATGCATTTTAAGTTCTGATTTAAGGGAGGAATAATAATTGTAGATTTACTTCTAGCTTTTTATGCTGAATATCAGTATACACCCACACATTCCTATTACCTATATCCTTTGGTGTCCAACAAAGACAGAAAAAAAAAACCCCAGCTCCTATGGATCAAGAGTTTCATGAGTTGAGAAGTTAAAAATGGAGATGTATAATTAGTACATGAGTTTCTCAAACATCTGTCACATCGTATTGTTTAGTTACTACTGAGACAAAGCAGTGAACATCTAACAGATTTAATCTTTGTGAAACAAACATTTCTCAACATTTTTCTTTCTTAAACAAATCAGTGAATGATCATCTGGGGGAGACAATCCAATATTAAGCAAAGTTCCTGCTGGAACAACTTGAAAACTCAGTTTTTCTTTATGATATGAGTTTATGTGTTTAAAATAACTGGACCACAACTTTAGTTGTTTTGGTAGCATTGATTTTCAATATCTAATTAAGAATACCCTGGGGAAGATGCATTCAACTATAGTGTGATTGGCACTTGATGTTGTTTTTTTTTGGTATCATTAATTTACAGTTACATGAACAACATTATGGTTGCTAGACTCCCCTCATTATCAAGTCTGCACCACATACCCCATTACAGTCAGTGTCCATCAGCATAGTAAGATGCTGTAGAATCACTACTTGTCTTCTCTGTGTTGTACAGCCTTCCCCGTGCCTCCCCTCTACATTATGTCGCTAATAGTAATGCCCCTTTTTCCCCCTTATCCCTCCCTTCCCACACATCCTCCCCAGTCCCATTCCCTTTGGTAACTGTTAGTCCATTCTTGGGTTCTATGAGTCTGCTGTTTTTTTTGTTTCTTCAGTTTTTCCTTTGTTCTTATACTCCACAGATGAGTGAGGTCATTTGATACCCGTCTTTCTCCACCTGGCTTATTTCACTGAGCGTAATACCTTCTAGCTCCATCCATGTTGTTGCAAATGATATGATTTGTTTTCTTCTTATGGCTGAATAATATTCCATTGTGTATATGTACCATATCTTCTTTATCCATTCATCTACTGATGAACACTTAGGTTGATTCCATTTCTTGGCTATTGTAAATAGTGCTACGATAAACATAGGGGTGCATATGTCTTTTTCAAACTGGGCTGCTGCATTCTTAGGGTAAATTCCAAGGAGTGGAATTCCTGGGTCAAATGGTATTACTATTTCTAGTTTTTTGAGGAACCTCCATACTGCTTTCCTCAATGGTTGAACTAATTTACATTTCCACCAGCAGTGTAGGAGGGTTCCCCTTTCTCCACATTCTTGCCAACATTTGTTGTTGTTGTCTTTTGGGTGATGGCCATCCCGACTGGTGTCAGATGATATCTCATTGTGGTTTTAATTTGCATTTCTCTGATGATTAGTGAAGTGGACCATCTTTTCATGTGCCTGTTGGCCATCTGAATTTCTTCTTTGGAGAACTGTCTGTTCAGCTCCTCTGCCCATTTTTTAATTGGATTATTTGCTTTTTGTTTGTTGAGGTTCATGAGCTCTTTATATATTTTGGATGCCAACACTTTATTGTATATCTCATTTATGAATATATTCTCCTATACTGTAACATGCCTTTTTGTTCTATTGATGGTGTCCTTTGCTGTACAGAAGCTTTTCAGCATGATGTAGTCCCACTTGTTCATTTTTGCTTTTGTTTCCCTTGCTCAGGGAGATGTGTTCATGAAGAATTTGCTCATATTTATGTCCAGGAGATTTTTGCCCATGTTTTTTTCTAAGAGTTTTATGGTTTCATGACTTACATTCAAGTCTTTGATCCATTTAGAATTTACTTTTGTGTGTAGGGTTAGACAATGATCCAGTTTCTTTCTCTTATATGTAGTGTACAGTTTTGTCAACACCATTTGTTGAAGAGGCTGTCATTTCCCCATTGTATATCCATGGCTCCTTTATCATGTATTAATTGACCATATATGCTTGGGTTAATATCTGGACTCTCTATTCTGTTACACTGCTCTGTGGGTCTGTTCTTGTGCCAGTACCAAATTGTCTTGATTACTGTGGCTTTGTAGTAGAGCTTGAAGTTGGGAAGCGAGATGCCCCCTGCTTTATTTTTCCTTCTCAGGATTGCTTTGGCTATTCAGGGTTTTTTGTGGTTCCATATGAATTTTAGAACTATTTGTTCCAGTTCATTGAAGAATGCTGTTGGTATTTCGATAGTGATTGCATTGAATCTGTAGATTGCTTTAGGCAGGATGGTCATTTTGGCAATATTAATTCTTCCTAGCCAAGAGCATGGGTTGAATTTCCATTTATCAGTGTCCTCTTTAATTTCTCTTAAGAGTGTCTTGTAGTTTTCAGGGTATAGGTCTTTCACTTCCTTGGTTAGGTTTATTCCTAGGTATTTTATTCTTTTTGATGCAATTGTTAATGGAATTGTTTTCGTGATTTCTCTTTCTGCCAGTTCATTGTTAGTGTATAGGAATGCAACAGATTTCTGTGTATTGATTTTGTATCCTGCAACCTTGCTGAATTCTGATATTAGTTCTATTAGTTTTGGAGTGGATTCTTTAGGGTTTTTGTATACAATATCATGTCATCTGCAAATAGTGACAGTTTAACTTCTTCTTTACCAATCTGGATTCCTTGTATTTCTTTGTTTTGTCTGATTGCCATGGCTAGGACCTCCAGTACTATGTTAAATAAAAGCAGGGAAAGTGGGCATCCCTGTCTTGTTCCTGATCATAGGTGAAGAGCTTTCAGCTTCTTGCTGTTAAGTATGATATTGGCTGTGGGTTTGTCATATATGGCCTTTATTATGTTGAGCTACTTGCCCTCTATACCCATTTTGTTGAGAGTTTTTATCATGAATGGATGTTGAATTTTGTCAAATGCTTTTCCAGCATCTATGGAGATGATCATGTGGTTTTTGTCCTTCTATTTGTTGATGTGGTGGATGATGTTGATGGATTTTCGAATGTTGTACCATCTTTGTATCCCTGAGATGAATCCCATTTGTGCATGTCTTTGGGTTAGAGGTGAGTCTCTTGTAAGAGCAGCATATGGATGGGTCTTGCTTTTTTATCCATTCTATTACTCTGTGTCTTTTGATTGGTGCATTCAGTCCATTTACATTTAGGGTGATTATTGAAAGGTATGAATTTATTGCCAGTGCAGGCTTTAAGTTTGTGGTTACCAAAGGTTCAAGGTTAGCTTCTTTACTATCTTATGGTCTAACTTAACTTGCTTATTGAGCTATTATAAACACTGTCTGATGATTCTTTATTTCTCTCCCTTCTTATTCCTCCTCCTCCCTTCTTCATATGTTGGGTGTTTTGTTCTGTGCTCTTTTTAGGAGTGCTCCCATCTAGAGCAGTCCCTGTAAGTTGCCCTGTAGAGGTGGTTTGTGGGAGGCAAATTCCCTCAACTTTTGCTTGTCTGGGAATTGTTTAATCCCTCTTTCATATTTAAATGATAATCGTGCTGGACACAGTATTCTTGGTTCGAGGCCCTTCTGTTTCATTGCATTAAGTATATCATGCCATTCTCTTCTGGCCTGTAAGGTTTCTGTTGAGAAGTCTGATTAGAGCCTGATGAGTTTTCCTTTGTAGGTGACCTTTTTTTCTCTCTGGCTGCCTTTAATACTCTGTTCTTGTCTTTGATCTTTGCCATTTTAATTATTATGTGTCTTGGTGTTGCCCTCCTTGGATCCCTTGTCATGGGAGTTCTGTATACTTCTGTGGTCTGAGAGGGCATTTCCTCCCCTAGTTTGGGGAAGTTTTCAGCAATTATTTCTTCAAAGACACTTTCCCTCCCTTTTTCTCTCTCTTCTTCCTCTGGTACCCCTATAATGCAGATATTGTTCTGTTTCATTGGTCACACAGTTCTCTTAATATTCTTTCATTCCTGGAGATCCTTTTATCTCTCTCTGCATCAGCTTCTCTGCGTTCCTGTTCTCTGTTTTCTAGTCCATTAATGGTCTCTTGCATCTCATCCATTCTGCTTTGAAGTTCTTCCAGAGATTGTTTTATTTCTGTATTCTCCCTCCTTAGTTCTTGCATATTTCTCTGCAAGTCCGTCAGCATGGTTATGACTTTTGTTTTGAATTCTTTTTCAGGAAATTGGTTAAATCTATGTCCCCAGGTTCCTTCTCAGGGAAAGATGTAGAAGATGTCGAAGACGTCTGGGTTAGTCTTGTCTGGATCAAATTTTTTTGCCTTTTCATGTTGATAGGTGCAGTGGTATGCTATTGACTCGTCTGTCAGCTGGGAGAGTCAAGACTCTTTCCACTTGCTCCTGGCCTTTCTTTACTGGGACAACTGCGACCCCTATTGGCTTGTGTTGGGCAATTGCATGTAGACTGGGTCTCTGTATCTTGTCTGGCGGGTATGGAGGAAGCTCCCTTGCTGTGGGTGTGGCCAGCCTCAGGCTGCTGCTCTGCTATGGTGGTGCCCCAGAGGGGTAATGGACATAGGGCTGTTTGGCTGTTTACCTCCATGAGGGGTCTCAGAGCTGTTGCCCAGAGGGTTAGTGTGCCTGGAGTTCCCTGGAATTTCCAGTTGCTGGACTGTGACCTGGGATGCTTCCATCCAGCTGTGGGGTCCCTGTCCCTTTAAGACTTTCAAAAAGCACTCACTTTTCTTTGTCCCAGAGGTGCCAGTTTTGGGACCCACTCACAGGTCTTACTGTCCTGCTTCCCTAGTTTCCAGCACCCCACACATGCACTGTGTGTCTGCGCTCTGGTGCGGATGGCTAGGGCTGGGTGTTTAGCAGTCCTGGGCTCCCTCTCCCTCCCCACTCTGACTCCTCTCCTCCTGCTGGGAGCTGGGGTGAGGGGCCTCAGTTCCTGCTGGGCTGCAGCTTGTATCTTACCCCTTTCTTCAGGCGCTGGGTTCTCGCAGGTGTGGATGTAGTCTAGCTGTTGTCCTGTGTCTTCTGGTCTCTCTTTAGGGATAGTTGTATTTGTTGTATTTTCAAAAATATATATGTTTTTGGGAGGAGATTCCCACTGTGCTACTCACGCTGCCATCTTGGCTCCGCCTCCCCAAGATGAATCCCATTTGATCATGTTGTATGATCCTCTTGATGTTTTTCTGAATTCAGTTTGCTAACATTTTTTGAGTATTTTTGCATGTATGTTCATCAGGGATATTGGTCTGTAATTTTCTTTTTTGGTGGGGTATTTGCCTGGTTTTGGTAATAGAGTGATGCTGGCTTCATAGAATGAATTTGGAAGTATTCCCTCCTCTTCTAGTTTTCTGGAAAACTTTAAGGAGAATGGATATTATGTCTTCTCTATATGTCTGATAAAATTCAGCAGTGAATCCATCTAGACTGGAGGTTTATTCTTGGGTAGTTTTTCAGTTACTGATTCAATTTTGTTGCTGGTAATTGGTCTGTTTCGATTTTCTGTTTCTTCCTTGGTCAGTCTTGGAAGGTTGTATTTTTCTAGAAAGTTGTCCATTTCTTCTAGGTTATCCAGCTTGTTAGCATATAGATTTTTGTAGTATTCTCTAATAATTCTTTGCTTTTCTGTGGTGTCCATAGTGATTTTTCCTTTCTCATTTCTCATTCTGTTTATGTGTGTATATTCTCTTTTTCTTTTAATAAATCTTGCTATGGGTTTATCTATTTTGTTTATTTTCTCAAAGAACCAGCTCTTGGTTTCACTGATTTTTTTCTATTGTTTTATTCTTCTCAATTTTATTTATTTCTTCTCTGATCTTTATTATGTCCCTCCTTCTGCTGACCTTAGGCCTCATTTGTTCTTCTTTTTCCAATTTCGATAATTGTAACATTAGACTATTCATTTGGGATTGTTCTTCCTTCTTTAAATATGCCTAGATTGCTATATACTTTCCTCTTAACACTGCTTTTGCTGCGTCCCACAGAATTTGGGGCATTGTGCTGTTGTTATCATTTTTATCCATATATTGCTTCATCTTTTTATTTGGTCATAGATCCATTGATTATTTAAGACCATGTTATTAAGCCTCCATGTGTTTATTAGCCTTTTTTTTATTTGTATAATTTATTTCTAGTTTTATACCTTTGTGATCTGAGAAGTTGGTTGGTACAATTTCAATCTTTTTAAATTTACTGAGGCTCTTTTTGTGGCCTAGTTTGTGGTCTATTCTGGAAAATGTTCCATTTGCAGTTGAGAAGAATGTGTATCCTGCTGCTTTTGGGTGTAGAGTTCTGTAGATGTCTGTTAGGTCCATCTGTTAAAGTGTGTTGTTCAGTGCATCTGTCCTTACTTATTTTCTGTCTGGTTGATCTGCCCTTTGGAGTGGGTGGTGTGCTGAAGTCTCCTCAGATGAATGCATTGATTGTATTTCCTCCTTTAATTGTGTTACTATTTGTTTCACATATGTCAGTGCTCCCGTGTTGGGTGCATAGATATTTATAATGGTTATATGCTCTTGTTGGACCGACCCCTTTATCGTTATGTAATGTCCTTCTTTGTCTCCTGTTACTTTCTTTGTTTTGAAGTCTATTTTGTCTGATACAAGTACTGTAATACCAGCTTTTTTCTCCCTATTGTTTGCATGAAATATCTTTTTCCATCCCTTCACTTTTAGTCTGTGTATGTCTTTGGGTTTGAGATGAGTCTCTTGTAAGCAGCATATAGATGGGTCATGCTTTTTTATCCATTCTATCACTCTGTGTCTTTTGATTGGTGCATTCAGTCCATTCACATTTAGGGTGATTTTCAATTGATATGTACTTATTGCCATTGCAGGCTTTGGATTCGTAGTTACCAAAGGTTCAAGGGAGCTTCTTTACTATCTAATCATCTAACTTTAACTCTCTTATTATGCTATTATAAACACAGTCTGATGATTCTTTTTTTCTCTCCCTTCTTATTCTTCCTCCTCCATTCTTTATATATTAGGTGTTTTGTTCTGTACTCTTTTGTGTTTCCTTTGACTGCTTTTGTGGATAGTTGATTTTATTTTTTGCCTTTAGTTAGTATTTGGTTTGTCTGCTTCCTTTGCTGTTATTTTATTTTTTCTGGTGACATCCATTTAGACTTAGGAGTACTTCATCTAAAGCAGTCCCTTTAAAATATCCTTTAGAGGTAGTTTGTGGGAGGCAAATTCCCTCAACTTTTGCTTATCTGGAAATTTTTAAATCCCTCCTTCAAATTTAAATGATAATCATGCTGGATACAGTATTATTGGTTCAAGGCCCTTGTGTTTCATTGCATTAAATATATCATGCCATTCTCTTCTGGCCTGTAAGGTTTCTGTTGAGAAATCTTATGATAGCCTGATGGGTTTTCCTTTGTAGGTGATCTGTTTCCTCTCTCTAGCTGCCTTTAAAACTCTGTCCTTGTCCTTGATCTTTGCCATTTTAATTATTATGTGTCTTGGTGTTGTCTGCCTTGGGTCCCTTCTGTTGGGAGATCTGTGGGCTTCCATGGTCTGGGAGACTATTTCCCTCCCCAGACTGGGGAAGTTTTCACCAATTATTTCTTCAAAGACACTTTCTATCCCTTTTTCTCTCTCTTCTGGTATGTCTATCATGTGAATATTGTTCCATTTGCATTGGTCCCACAGTTCTCTCAATATTCTTTCATTCCTAGAGATCTTTTAATCTCTCTCTGCCTCAGTATACCTGTTCTCTGGTTTCTATTCCATTAACAGTCTCTTGTAACTCATCCCATCTCCTCTTAAATCCTTCTATTGATTGTTTCATTTCTGTTATCTTAAACATATAAGCCTTCATCCCTTAGCTCTTGCATATTTCTCTGCAGGTCCATCAGCATGGTTATGACTTGTATTTTGAATTCTTTTTCAGGAATATTGGTTATATCTATCTCACCAAGCCCTCTCTTTGGGGTTGTCTGATTGACTTCTGACTCTACTAGATTCTTCTGCCTTTTCATGGCAATAGAAGTGGTCACTGGCAGGTAGCATGTGTGTCAACTGGGAGAACAAAGTCCCTTCCTGCTTGCTGGTCGCTTTGCCCTTCTCCACTGTCTGTGCCAGTTACCTGCAGACTGGGACCAGTCTCTGGGATAATTTCCTGAGCTCCCATGATGGGGCAGCCCTCAGCATTGCCTAGAGCATTGTGGGGCATCACAGACATACCTGGTATGTTCTCCTGTGAGAACAGTGCCCCGTCGTGTCTTCTGGACCTTGCTCCAGCTTCCTCTGTGTGTGCTGAGCAGCTACTCACTGGCAGCAGCCTCTGGGTCTGTCCCAGTTAGTTGCATGCTGGGAGAAGACTCTGTGTGGTTGCTGTGGGCGGGGCTGCTCCCCGGCTGCTCCACAGCTGTGGTTGTTCAGCTGGTTTGCTTGTGGTGCCAGCTGGGGGGATTGAATGGCAGGCTGCTTATTGCTGTGAGGGGCTTTGGAGCTGCATTGCCACCCAAAGGATTAGGGTGCTTGAAGTTCCTTAAGATTCCCAGCCTGCTGCGCTGAGTGTGCCAGGACGATTTTGTCCAGCTGTTAAGCCCTTGTCTCTTTAAGACTTTTAAAAGTTCCCACTTTTCTTTTGTCCCAGGGCAGCCAGCTGTGGGGACCTGCTCGCAGTCTCCATCTCAGATTTTACTTTTCTGTTTCTCTAATATCCAGTACACCATGCAATGTGTGTCTGTGCTCCCAGGGCAGATTACTATGGCTGGTTATTTAGCAGTCCTTTGCTTCCACTCCCTCCCCACTCTGATTCTTTTCCTCCCACCAGTGAGCTGGGTAGGGGGAGTGCTCGGGTCCCACTGGGTCACGGCTTTGTATCTTACCCTTTTTGTGAGATGCTGAGTTCTCACAAATGTAGATATAGCCTGGCTGTTGTACTGTATCTTCTGGTCTCTCTTTTAGGAATAGTTGTATTTGTTGTATTTTCAAAAATATGTATGGTTATGGGAGAAGATTTCTGCAGCCTACTTATGCTGCCATCTAGAGCCATATCCACAATTGATGTTATTAAAAAACAATCTGAGAGTAATTAGTTTGATGACCATGCATAGGCATTGTCTACTTCTAAGGAAATTATGCTTTGCTGACTATGATCTATTCTCATTTGTCTACTAGATTTTTTTAAGCAATATTGTCTTTATTTGAATATATGATTTTTTTGGTATCATTAATATAAATCACATGAGGAACACTTTGATAACTAGTTTCCCCCCATTATCAAGTCCCCACCACACACCCCATTACAGTCACTGTCCATCAACGTAGTAAGATGCTATAGAGTCACTACTTGTCTTCTCTGTGTTATACTGCCTTCCCCGTCTCCCCCCCATGTTATGTATGCTAATCGTAATGCCTTTTACTCCCCTTCTCCCTCCCTTCCCATCCACCCTGCCCAGTCCCTTTCCCTTTGGTAACTGTTAGTACATTCTTGGGTTCTGTGAGTCTGCTGCTGTTTTGTTCCTTCAATTTTTCCTTTGTTCTTATGCTCCACAGATGAGTGAAATCATTTGGTACTTGTCTTTCTCTGCCTGGCTTATTTCACTGAGCATAATACCCTCTAGCTCCATCCATGTTGTTGCAAATGGTAGAATTTGTTTTCTTCTTATGGCTGAATAATATTCCATTGTGTCTATGTACCACATCTTCTTTATCCATTCATCTACTGATGGACACTTAGGTTGCTTCCATATCTTGGCTATTGTAAATAGTGGTGCGATAAACATAGGGGTGCATGTCTTTTTTAAACTGGAATCCTACATTCTTAGGTTAAATTCCTAGCAGTGGAATTCCTGGGTCAAATGGTATTTCTATTTTTAGTTTTTTGAGGAAACTCCATACTGTTTTCCACAAATGTCTACTAGATTTTTAAGGATGAAGAATAATAAAAAAATGTATCTAAGTCAGGGATCAACAAACATTCTTTGAAAAGTCCAGGTAATAAACATTTTAGCCTTTCTGATCCATATGGACCCTTTTGCAGTTATTCAACTCTGCTGTGGTAGTGTAAAGACAACACTAGACAATACATAGACTTGTTTCAATAAAACTTTCTTACCAAAAACAGATAATAGGCCTGATTTGACTTGTTGATCAGCTGACATCTAAATTAAAGGAAAGCTGATGTTATTAAAACTTAATTATGTAAGATTTTCAAAGGAAAGACACTAAATTAAAGGATATATTTCATAGAAGTCTCCATTAGCTTAACTTGTTAATAGGGAAGGCCTTTACGTTTAAGACCTGTTCTGCTCTGCCCAGGGTTTTATGTAAGAGAGTGTGGGATTTTCAGACATACAGACTGGGCTCAGGTCCTGTTCTACTTGTTATTCATGTGACTTTGAACAATGGGTTTACCTTTTCTAAGTCTTGGGTCTTTATTCAAAAAATGGACTATAATAATGCTTGGTTGTGAGAATCAAATAAGGCAATATTAATGAGAAGGATTTTTAAAAAATCACCTATACATACCTAAATACAGTAACAGATAGTTACCTCTATCACCATCCTGAGTTGTTGGTTAACAAGAGCCACCTTCCTCTTTGTGAATGCCTTCATAGGCTAATCAACTGCATGTACTATGGTACATGCTAGGCTAAGCCAAGGAGGTTCTTGAAATATAATATACTTCACTAAAATAATTAAATTACCAATTAGTTATAAGGTTTTTAAGAAATACACATTTGTAGAGAAGAAGAAACCCTAGTTTGTAAAATGAAAAAAATAAGAGATGTTGTACTAGCTGACATAAATGATAATAGGAATTTAAGAAAAGAAAGTTAAAAAAAAGAATGTTAGAGGGTAAGAAATTAGAGAAAATAAGCAAAGTGGAAGATGAAAGATAAGTCAAGGGGCACAATCAAAATAGGGCCAACAATGGGAGTTTAAGAGGGAATAAGAATTAAAAAGGCAAAGTTAATGAAAGTAAGTCTTTCTAGTTTGAGGTATGTATTAGAGTCTTCCAGTGAAGCCCTGAATAGGAAGTCTGCAGCTCCAGGTTTATCTGCCGCATTACCAGTGTGACCATTTTACCTCTACACTTTGCTTTGGTTATTACTCTTCAGACTTCCCTTTTGTATCGGTATGTTGACAGGCATCCAAAGATAAGGACCAGGAAATCATTTAACATAATAGCCCACAGTTCTATTGGCTCTGCATTTCTAATCAGACAAAGCTTCCTTGAGAAAATTGACGCCCATGTGCCCTGACTACAAAATGAGTTAAGATAAATGAAGATTAAATAACAGACTTGTTAATCAGGATTTGGGATAGACTTAAATTTTCACAGTCCATTTTCTCACTCTCACTTTCTCGCTCTCTCAAGCCTGTATTCCTGCTTATATATTCTCACAACACACATCCACACCCACGCACGCCTGTCATGCTTTCTCTACCCATATGGATAAAATGGACTGAAGTTGGGTGCACCAAAGTGTCTCTTATAATCAGTATTCACTGTCTCAGAGTCAGACAAATGAGGAGAAAATAAAAAGCATACTTTTTTTGAAAACAGAGAGAAATGGCATTCCTATTTTTCCTTCTGTTATGTCTCAAAGTAACTTAATGTAGGTACCATGTTCATGTGAAGTAGATATTCAGTTCCATCATCTGGTAAACAGAAGGTTAAAAGTATGACTGTTTAAGGGGAAACAAACATTCAGAGGGGTTTATTTCATTTCAAAAAAGAAACACTTGAAATATGTCTCCTCCTCATAGTTATTTTCAGTCACTGGATTATATGTGGAATTGACTATACCAGCAAAAATATAAAAGCATACTGAAGAATTGCATCTTTTGCTAATTTGGAGTTTTAGTGGATTTGGAAGTTTGAGTTTGCTGGGAAAGGAGTAATTAGATTATTGAGAACAAGAAAAATGGTGGTGGTTTGATATGTGAGAGAAAGGAACTGATTGCTTTGAGGAGAGACACTGAAAATTCTATGAAATACTACTTAGGGTTTCGAAAGATAGAAAAGCTCAGAAAAAAATTTAAGATAAAAATATTAATGAAATTTTCATATTTTTTTCTGAGTTTAAGATTGGAAGATAATGTATCTTGGATACTTCCTAAAAATCCATGGGAATAATATCCATGTTCTCTCTTTTTCTGTTTTCAGCAGTTTGGGTATTATATTCTATATGAAAAGGAAAATTTAATAGGACTTTCCTCCAGGCCCCAAATCACTACTAAGTTGTATCATTCTTCTTTTACAAAACTTCCTTTTTCTGATTCCAAACTTATTTATGCCCCTTCCAGGAAAAGGAAATAAGATTCAAAGGATTATGCTTTTGGTATATGTTTTTCCAAGGAGACTGAAATGGTCCATCTGAATTTATTTTATTTTTAATCCATATGACAGAGAAAGCAAGAAGACAACTGTTACAGGTTTCCCCCAGAACTCCATGTACTCCAGACCAGTTGTAGTTACTACCACCAAAAAGAAGTGGATAACACAGGCAGGTACTCTGATTTTTAACTTTATTTTTACCATAGGTTTTCATCTTATCTTTATCATACCAACTCACTCACAGGACAGTAGTTCCTAAACAAAACAACACCATTATTTTAAGCAGTAACTAAAGGCATGAAGACTTGAAGGAACCATCTGAATTGGACTGAAGCTCCTTATTTTTAGATTGCTTTACAGGTAACTATAGATACCTGAAGTAATAACATCATGCATTTAAGCTTTGCAGAGCAGCTTGAAAAAGTCTGTTTGCTTATGAATACCCTGCTTTTGCTCTTTTTTTAATGGATTACAGAAGAAACACTCCACTATGGTAACATATGATTAAAGTGACACTGATTTGAAATGTAAATGTATGCAGGGTGTTTTAAACCAACAGCATTTTGTATGTAAAAATACTTTAAGGATATATGCTATATTTGAAATTCAGTTAACAGAAAATGAAACAATAATGATCATTCTATTCTAATTTTTAAAGTGTACTTTAGAAAAGGATATTCAGTCAAGGATAAAATATTTTATTGTGCAAGAAAAGAGTGAATATGTAGTTACTTTTAAATATTTGGCTGTGAAGTGGAGCTGGTTGAAAAACTGGTTTTCCATTAGGTAGTATCATATGAAATTCCTGACACTCAA
Source organism: Manis pentadactyla (assembly GCF_030020395.1). Classification (NCBI taxonomy): domain Eukaryota; kingdom Metazoa; phylum Chordata; class Mammalia; order Pholidota; family Manidae; genus Manis; species Manis pentadactyla. Next base: position 65,967,370 of record NC_080023.1, on the reverse strand, counting down.
ATTTTTTAAAACCTATGCAGAGGGTAATTTCACATGGCTCAGCTTAAAATATAGGGCTTTCTCAAAGGAACAGTATCTCTTCAAAAAAAGGGATACTTCTTAAAACAACTCTTTTATGCTTTTTATATTTTGAGTAACACCCTAAGTTTTATAGTTATTCCACTTGTAATATATCATTTAAATATTTGTCCCTGTCATTTCCCAGGTTAATTTTCTGGAAATCAAGGGGAGACATTTAGAATCCACATGGATTTAAGGCTCTAATACATACTCCATGCTTTTAAAGTCTTGAATATAGCCATTGGTTTGCCAGGACAATTTAATGAGTTTTGTTATGTTTACACACCTGAGTATCTACCATCCCAATCAAAATATAAAACATTTCCTTCAACCCATTTTATGCTCCTTTACAGGCAGAGCCCCCACATGCCTAGGCAACCACTGATCTGATTTCTATCATAACAGATTAGCTTTATCTTTATAGAATTTATAAAAGTAGAATTATTTGGTATGCAGTTTTTCATTCCTGATGTCTGCTAGAATAACGTTTTAGAGATTCATCCATACTGTGTATCTGTACTTCATTTCTTTTTATTGCTGTATCATAGTATTCTATTGTATGACTATATCACAATATCATTTACACACTCATCCATTAATTGGCTGCTATGGGTTTTTGGCTATTATGAATGAAGATGCTATGTGTACCAGTGTACAAGACTATATATTTTCATTACTTTTGGGCAAGTACTTAGGAGTGGACTTGTTGGGTCCTATAATAAATGTATGTTTAATATTAATAAATTATCAAATTGGTAATACCTTGATTTTTGTTTCATAGCCTGTTCATTAATTTTCTTGTTGCTGCTACAATAATTTATGTAGATTAAAACAACACATACCTGTTATCTTACAGTCCTGGAGTCAGAAGTACACAGAAGTAAAGAATGGGTTTTCTGGAGCTAAAGTCAAGGTGTTGGTAGGGCCGATTCCTGATGGAAGCTCCCAGAAGAGAATCCCATGTTTACCTGAATAATCCAGGATAATTTCTTTAATCAAGATCCTTAACTTAATCATATATGCAAGATCTCTTTTGATGTATAAGGTAACAGTCACAGGTTCTGGAGATTAGGGCTGGGACATATTGGTGGGCCATTATAACCTACCACACTCTCTAACCTTCTGATCAAGTAATTTCAACTAAAATTATTCATTTAGTCAAAACTCAGATGCATAAAATTTTTTTGCATAGCTTCCTTAGGTTTAGGAGTTCTTTGAAGTTCATTTCCTTTTCTAGAATTTCATATATATTGTCTTCCATTCCCTGTGTTTTCCTTCCCTGCCCTTAGTACTGTACGACAGTATCACATGATGGTGAAAAGGAAAGTGCTCAATTCCTTCAGTCTTCAAGTCACACAAAGCAAGACAGCATCAGGTGTCTGGCTAGTTGTTAAAAGCTTGAGAGTGTGTCACTGGGCTGTGTGTATATTCTGAAGTTCACCATTTTGGCGACTTAATATTTTATTTTATAGCGGAGGGACACGTCGGAGAAAATGCAAATTTAGCTTCCATTTCCTGTTGATTATAATCCTGTTTGTCACTCACCTGCTCGAACTGCTAAAACTCTTTAAGAGCCTGACTGCAGAAACCTCCTGTTATGTGGGAAAAAGTCTCCCTTCCTCTTAGCAAATCATGGTAAACATGTCAACACATTATGGGATTTGGTAAACTTTTGAATATGTGAACATCTAATGAGGAGATCTTTTTGATCAGAACTTTTATGTTGGTTCAATAGGCAGGACTAGTTATCCACTTTGTTTATTTTCAGGTATCTGAGACAGCTTTTACACACATGCTGGACTTTGGGGTCAGCTCTCTGTGAAATGTACAGAAACACATTTCACACATGGGCTTTTGACTTTTCCTCCACCTCTCTGAGTATTTTAAAATGGGAGGGCCTGCCTCTAGGATAGTGCCTAGATATTCTAAAATAGACACACTAAATACAGTGTAAAAGGCAGTCAGGTTTTTTTTTTCTGGGTGTTTGCAGCACATTTGTACAAGTTGCTAAAAGACTTGTTTTGCTGAATTTTCATTCGCACATTCTTAGTGAGATAGTAACATTCAATATCACTGACAAATATATTGGGCATCTCTAGTACCAGTTTTTCTAATTATTGGATTTGTAGATATTCAGGAGTTGGCAGAAATTCTAAATACTAATAATTTAAGGAATCCAGCAATTACTCTGATGACCCTAATATTCCAATTAATAAAACCACAGCTACACTTATTGAACACTTATTATGTTGCAGGCATTGTTCACAGTGTTTTCCATATGTTACCTCATTAATTTTAACAACCATATGAGGTAGGTACTACTATTATTCCCATTTTAGAGATGAGAAAACAGAAGCACTTAGGGGTTAACTACTTTGCTCTATGTTACACAGCTGTAATGTGAATGGAGTAGGTCCAGCTCTATGACCAGTATTCTTAATGATCATGCTAATTATATTCCACTTTCCTTAGTCTTCTATTTTGTACATTTTATTATTTATTTATAGACAAGTTTACAGCAAAATTGAACGGAAGGTGCAGAAGTTTCCCAAATAACCCTGCTCCTATGTATGCATAGCCTCCTGCCTTATCAGTATTCCTCACCAGAGTGGTACATTTGTTAGAATTGATGGACCTACATGACATATCATAATCACACAAAGCCTCTGATTTATATTAGGGCTCACTCTTGATATTGTACATTCTGTGGGTTTGGACAAATGTATAATGACAGTATCCATCATAATGGTATCATTTAGAGTATGATCCCCTAGAAATCCTCTGTAATCCACCTATTCATCCTTTTCCTTCCATTTCCTGGTAATCACTGATCTTATTATTATCTCTGTAGTTTTGCTTTCTCCAAAATTCATTTGTTAAAAATCATACATTATGTAGTCTTTCTAGACTGGCCTCTTTCACTTAGTAATATGCATTTAAGGTTCCTATTGATGCACCTCTTTTCATGGTGGGATCACTCATTTCTCTTTAGTGCTGAATAATATTCTATCATCTGGATGTACCACACTTTATTTGCCCATTTACCTACCAAAGGAAAACTTGGTTGCTTCCAAGTTTTGGCAATTATGAATAAAGCCCCTTTAAACACCCATGTGAAGATTTTTATGTGGACATAGTTTTCTACTCCCTTAAGTAAATTCCAAGAAGCACTATTGCTGAATTTTATAATAACACAGTGTTTAGTTTTGTAAAAAATCACCAAACTGTCTTCCAAAGTGGCTGTACCATTTTCCATTCCCACCATGAATGATTTCCTTTTGCTCCACATCCTTGTCAACATTTGGTATTCTCAGTGTTCTGGAATTTGGCCATTTTGATAGGTGTATAGTGGTATCTTGTCATTTTAATTTGCATTTCCCTGATGACATATGATGTGGGGCATTTTTTTGTATGCTTCTTTGCCATCTGTATGTCTTCACTGGTGAGGTGTCTGTTAAGATCTTTGGCCCATGATTTAAGTAGGTTTGTTTCCTTATTTTTGAATTTTAAGGGTCCTTTGTATATTTTGGATAAGAGTCCTTTACCATATGTGTCTTTTGAAATTATTTCTCTCACTCAGTGGCTTGCCATCTCATTCCCTTGACATTGTCTTTTGCAGAGCAGAAGTTTTTAATTTTGATGAAGTCCAGCTTATCAATTATTTCTTTCATGAATGATGCCTTTGGTGTTATATCTAAAAAGTCTGTGCCATACCCAAAGTCGTCTAGATTTTTCCCTATGTTGTCTTCCAGGATTTTTACATTTTGCATTTTAATTTTACATTTAGGTCCATGATTCATTTTGAGTTAATTTTTGTGAAGGGTGTAAGTGCTGTGCCTAATTTTTTTTTCACCTGAATGTTCAGTTGTTTCAGCAGCATTTGTTGAAGAGACTGTCTTTCATACATTGTATTGTACTTTTTCCTTTTTTAAAGATAAGTTGACTCTTTTTATATGGGTCTACTTCTGGGTTCTGGGTTCTGTCCCATTGATCTACTTATCTATTCTTTCACTAGCACCACAGTCTTGATTATTGGGTTTATACTAAGTCATTTCCCCACCTCTATAGTGCTATAATAACGGGAAATTTGAGCTTGAGAAAGGTTGGAATGTGAAACTAATATGGCACTCCTTCTTTCTTCCTTTTTTTAATTTTTAAAATTTTTTTGCTGTATCCCTAAGTCTTCTGCTTGAAGGGTCTTTAGAACACTCTGGATATCTAATGAGAAAACTATCTCAGGCTTTCCTATTGAAAACTGTCTTGAGGCTACTTTGCCAAATTGGCCCACATCCTTGGTAAGTAGTTTCTTTGCCAGTGTCTTCCCTTTAGGTTGTGAATCCCAGTCAGTGGCTGGTCCATTGATGTCCCAGAGATCCAACCAGTCTTTCCATGAAATGTAAACAGAGTTGAATATGGGATTAATCTTCATTCGGTTTTTACCACCTCATATAAAATTAACATCTTGGTGATACTCTGGTTTTCACCTGATGCTGAGAACTGATGTTATCTAGAATTTATATGTGTCCAAATAGCTTATGAATTTTCTTATCTCAGTACCTAACATTCATTTTACTTGCTTATCTCTTCATCTTAGCTCTGAGTTCTTTGAGGACATAAGTAGTGTCTTCTTTATTATTATGGCTAGAGGACATAGTAGTATTGGTTGACTAAATGAAAGCCTGTATCAGGTAAGATCCTTTCAGTTGCTAATGACAGAAAACCTAACTCAAACTAGCTTAAGCAAAAAACAAAACACAAACAAATGAACCCCAGCACAGTAATTCATGTAACTACAAAGTCCAAAGCTCAAACAATATTATAAGGAGCTTGTCTTTTTCCATTTTTTGCTCTCCTCTCTACTGTGTTTGGTTCCACTCTTAGGCAGGCCTTCTTTGGTAGGGCAAATGTTGAGAGATTACAGAGAATGAGTATCATTTTTCCTTACAGACCCAATAGAAGTCCCGCAGTGTAAGTCCTCCAATTTTGTCCTTCTCTTTCAAAATTGTGTTAGTTTTTCTGGGACTTTTCCCTCTCATATAAACTTTAGAATTAGTTTGTTGATGTATTCAAAATAACTTTCTGGGATTTTGTTTGGGATTTTATTAAGTATGGATTAAATTGGGAAGAACTGAATCTTGAAAATATTGAGACTTCCTATCCTTTAACATGGAATAGTTCTCCATTTGTTTAGTTCTTTCATGTCATTCATCAGAGTTTCCTATTTTCTTCATATTGATTTTGTGTATATTTTATAAGAGGAGCACCATAATTTCATGTTTTGGGGTGCTAATGTAAATGTTTCTGGGTTTCTAATTTCAAATTCCACTTGTTTATTGCTGGCATATAGGAAAGCAATTTACTTTAACCTTATATTCTGCAACCTTGCTATAATCATGTATTAGTTCCAGCAGGGTTCTTTTTCTTTTTTGTAGTTGATTTGTTCACGTTATCTATATAGACCACCATGTCATTTGTGAACAAAGACAGTTTTGTCTTCCTTCTCAGTCTGTACTCCTTTTCTTTTCTTTCTTGTCTTTTTGCATTAGCTGACACTTCCAGTATGATATTGAAAAGAGTGGTGAGAAGTGACATCCTTGCCTTGAACCTAATCTTAGTGGGAAAGCTTCAAGTTTCTCACCATTAAGTATGTTGTTAGCTGTAGGTTTTGTAGATGTTCTTTAGCAAGTTGAGAAAGTTTCCCTCCATTCCTAGTTTACTGAGAGTTCTTAATCATGATTCAGTGCTGGACTTTGTTAAATGCTTTTTCTGCACCTATTATCATGTGATTTTTCTCTTTTAGCCTGTTGAAGTGATGTATTACATATATTGATTTTAGAATGTAGAACCAGTCTTGCAAACCTTGGATGAATCCTACTTGGTCATACTGTATAATTCTTTATATACATTGTTGTATTTGATTGGCTAATATTTTGTTGAGGATTTTTCTATTTATGTTCATGAGAGATATTAGCCTAGTTTCCTGGTCATGTCTTTGCCTAGTTTTAGTATTAGGGTAATCCTGGCTTTATAGAATGAATTAGGAAGTATTCCCTCTGTTTCTATCCTTTGAAAGAGATAATAGAGAATTGGTATCATTTCTTGCTTATAGGTTTGGTAGAATTTACCAGGGAGCCCATCTGGACCTGGTTCTTTTGTTTTTTAAGGCTAAGGTTATTAATTATTATTTATTTAATAGATATAGGTCTGTTCATATTGTCTATTTCTTCTTGTGTCAGTTTTGGCAAATTATGTCTTCAAAAAGTAGTCTGTTTCAACTAGTTTATCAAATTTATGGGCCACAGTATTCCTTTATTATCCTTTGTCCACAGGATGTGTAGTGGTATCCCCTCTTTCATTTTAGATATTAATAATTTCTGTCTGCTCTCTTTTTTTTGCTTAATTAGTCTTGCTGGAGGCTTCTTGATTTTACTGATCTTTTCATAGAACCAGCTTTTGGTTTTGTTGATTTTCTCTATTGATTTATGTTAATCAGTAACATTAATTTCTGCTGTAATTCTTATATTTCTTTTCTTCTGCTTACTTTGGATTTAACTTGCTCATCTTTTTCTAGTTTCCTAGGTGGAAATTTAGATGATTGATTTTAGGTTTTTCTTCTTTTTAATACATTAATTCAATGCCATACATTTTCATCTAAGCATTGGTTTTATTGCATACAATTTTTTCCCTTTTTAATTAATGTTTCATTTATATACAATCTTGTATTGGTTTCAAGTATAAAGAACAGTGGTTCAAAAGTTACCCATATTATTAAATCCTCACCCTCACTAATGCAGTTACTTCTGTCAACATAGGAAGAGGTTACAGAATCATTGGTTATACTCTCCATGCTGTACTACCATTCCTGTGACCAACTTATATTATGACTGAGAATTTTTGTGCCCTTGTATCCCCATCACCCTCTCCACACACCCACCCTAACCCTTTCCAATGGTAACCACCAGTCACTTCTCAATGTCTGTGAGTCTACCACTGTTTTGTTCAGTCTGTTTTGCTTTGTTTTTATATTCCACAAATAAATGAAATCACATGGTATTTTTCTTTCTCTGCTTAGCTTGTTTTACTTAGCGTAATACTCTCTATATCCATCCATGTTGTTGCATATGGCAGGATTTCTTTCTTTTTCATGGCCAATTAATATTCCATTATGTATATGTACCACCTCTTCTTTATCCATTCATCTATCGATGGGCACTTTGGTTCCTTCCATAGCTTGCCTATTGTAAATGATGTGGTAATAAACATAGGGATGCATATATCTTTGCAGACCATGGATTTTGTTTTCTTTGGATAAATTCCTAGAAGTAGGATTACTGGGTCATACAGTTATTTCTATATTGAGTTTGTTTATTTGTTTTTTTTTTTAGCTCTCAGCCCTGTAGATTTTTTTTTTTAAGAATACAGCTTTTTTAATGCAGTTTTTTTAAACAAGTTACAAAGGAAACACATACAGTTTAAGAGGCTGAGATTTGAAATAATGTTTTTGCAATAAAGTTTTATAGATTTTTCTCATAAAGGTCTGGTTCATTTCTGTTGGTTCTACTTCTAGAATATGTATGGATCGATTATGAAAATTTTATTTTTTTAATTGTATTTTCTAGTTAGCTATTGCTGGTATGTAGAGAAGGTATTGGTTTTAGTGTTAACCTTGTGTGTTTAATCACCATGCTGAACTCTCAAATTGGTTCAAATAGCACCAGTCGATTCTCTTGGACTTTCTAGTCATATACATTTCCCAGAGAAATTTCCTCTGTGTTCAGTTTACTAAGAATGTGTATACATGTTGTATGTGTATGTTTTAAAGTCAAGAATAGGAGTTGAAAATTTATTAAATGCTTTCTGTGCACAATAAAACCACATGCTTTTATTCTTTGTTAATAAAATATTGCTAGATTTTCCTAATGTTGAAGCTTCTCCCTTTCCTGGTATAACTTCATCTTGATCATGAGGTATTGCTTTTTTAAAAATCATACTTAAGATTTTTGCTTCCTTGATTATAGTGATACTGAATTACAGCTATTTTTCTTTGTGCTTTCCTTAGATAATGTTGGTATCAGCCTTGTGATAGCCTCATAAAATGACCTGCCATCTTTTTTTTTGTTCCCATTGAACGGTAGATGGGAATTATCTATTCTTTGATAGTTTAATTGAATACTAGTACAACTTTTTGATCCTCGTATATCTTTGAAGGGTGGGGTTGACCTTTGATTACTCTTTCAATATTTTGTATGATTATTAGTTTTTTCAGGTTTCCTATTTTTTTGTCCACCAATTTTGGTAATTTACAACTTTATAGGGAGTTATTTATGTCTCCACGCATACTGGTATAAAATCTTGGTGACAGTGTGAAGCAACTAGAACTTTCATATATTACTGGTGCGATAATTGCATGACAGTGTCTTACAAAGTTAAACATATACATATCATAGGACCAAAAATTCCACTCATTTAGGATAAATGGAAATATATACCTACACAGATATTTACATGAATTTTCATAGCAGCTCTATTTATGTTCATTAACAGATGAATTGATAACCAAATTGTGGTATATCCATAGTAGGTAGAGTGGTACACAGGAATGAAATGAAATGAACCATTGATATTCACCATGAATGGATTTCAAGATAACTTTGTGGGTGAAAAAAGGCATACATACTATATGATTCGAATTATTCAAAAGTCAAGAAAAAGTAAAAGTTTCATTATAGAGTTCACATCAGCCATGACTGGGGGGCCAAGAGCTAGGGGGAAGAGACTGAGAACTAACATAGGGAATCTTCCTGGTTGGCAGAAATATTCTCTACCTTGACTGTGGTCGTGGTGCCATATCTCTAGGTTTCTTATTTTTCCTTTTTCTGGTTTAGTTGTATTAGTATTTTCTGCCTTTTTTCATCCGATTGTTTCAAATTATGTTCTATTTTGCTTCATTCTGTGGCTTCCCAAAGTTTTTTCACCATCTCCTTGGGCTGCTTGAAATTGCCCACAGTTCATTGATGCTCTGTTCATTTTTTCCTTCAGTCTTTTTCGTTTTACAGTTTCATTTTGCAGTTCCTATTGCTGTTTCTTCATGTTTACCACTCTTCTGTAATGTCTAATCTGCTATTAGTCCTGTTCTCAGCACTTACGGACCCCTGTCCTCCACAGGGGGGACTCATCCACGTGAGCAATGGGGCCAGTCCCCGGGAGGGCGCCCTGCACGCCGCCAAGTGTGGGCCTGCACGCGTACGCCTGTTGCCAGGGGCGGGCAGCGACCAGCGGGGCACCTAGGAGCGCCGCGTCCGTTACTTCAGTCCAGCCCCACGCATTCCCCGCTCGGAGGGCTGGGTGTCCTCTTTCTGCCTTGGAACGTTTCCACCTGAGGAAGTTGGGACGCGGGACTCCGGCCGCCTCCCCAGGTCCGCGGGCCCGCGGCTCGCGCGCCGTCAGGAAGGAACCCAGACGGAGGGGCGGGGGCGCTGCCCGAGCAGAGGCACTGCCCGCGGGGGTTATATTGAGTTTTTTGAGGAATATCCATACTGCTTTCCACAGTGGCCACACCAATTGACATTCCCACCAACAGTGTAGGAGGGTTCCCTTTTCTCCACATCCTCACTAAAACTTGTTTCTTCTTTTTTGGATAGTGGCCATTCTATCTGGTGTGGAGTGATATCTCACTGTGGTTTTGATTAGCATTTTGCTGATGATTAACAATATGGAGCATCTTTTCATGTGCCTGCTGGCTATCTGTATTTCTTCTTTGGAAAAATATCTGTTCAGGTCCTCTGCCCATTTTTTAATTGTTTTTCTTTTGGTGTTGAAGCATATGTTATTTTTATATTTTGGATGTTAACCTCTTATCAGATAAATCATTTATGAATATATCCCGCAATATTGTTGGTTGCCTTTTTGTTCTGTAAATGTTATCCTTTGCTGTTCAGAAGCTTTTTAGTTTGATGTAGCCACTTATTCATTTTTTATTTTATTTCCCTTGCCAAAGGAGATGTGTCCAGGGAAAAACTGCTCATGCTCATTTTCAAAAGACTTTTGCCTAAGTTTTCTTCCAAGAGTTTTATGGTTTCATATATTACATTTAGTTCTTTGATCCAGTTCAAGTTTACTTTTGTATATGGAGTTAGACAGTAATCCAATTTCATATTCTTGTATGTAGTGGTCCAGTTTTTCCAAAAACCAGTTACTGAAGAGGCTATCTTTTCCCCATTGTATATTCATGGCTCCTTTGTTGTATACAAATTGACGATATACATGTGGGTTTATATCTGGTCTCTCGAATCTGTTCCACTGGTCTATGGATCTGATCTTGTGCCAGTACCAAACTGTTTTGATTTGTAGCTTTGTAGCTAGCTTGAAGTCAGGGAGTAATACCCTCAGCTTTGTTCTTCTTTCTCAGGATTGCTTTGGCTATTTGAGGTCTTTTGTGGTTCCATATGAATTTTAGGATTATTTGATCTAGTTCATTGAAAAATGCTGTTGGTATTTTGATAGGGATTGCATTGAATCTGTAAATTGCTTTGGGCAGGATGGCCATTTTGACAATATTAATTCTTCCTATCCATGAGGATGGGATAGATTTCTATTTATTAGTGTCTTCTTTAATTTCTCTCATGAGTGTCTTACAGTTTCCAGAGTACAGGTCTTTCACCTGTTGGTTAGATTTATTCCTAGGTATTCTATTCTTTTTGATGCAGTTGTAAATGGAATTGTTTTCCTGATTTCTCTTTCTGCTAGTTCATTGTTAGTATATAGGAATGCAACAGAATTTCTATGTATTAATTTTGTATCCTACAATTTTGCTGAATTCAGTTATTCTAATAGTTTTTTGATGGAGTCTTTAGGGTTTTCTATGTATAATATCATGACATCTGCAAATAATGAGAGTTTTTTTCCTTGCCAATTTGGATAGCATTTATCTCTTTGTATTCTCTGATTGCCATGGCTAGGACCTCCAGTACTATGTTGAATTAAAGTGGCAAGAGTGGACATCCTTGTTCCTGTACTTATTCCTGATTTTAAAGGAAAAGCAGTCAGCTTTTCTTGATGTTAGCTGTGGGCTTATATATGGTCTTTATTATGTTGATGTATATACCTTCTATACTCATTTTGTTGAGAGTTTTTATCATGAGTGGATGTTGAATTTTGTCAGATGCTTTTTCTGCATATATTGAGATGATCATGTGGTTTTTATCCTTTTTGTTAATGTGGTGTATGACATTGATTTATGGCTATTGTACCATCCATGAATCCCTGGAATAAATCCCACTTGGTGGTGATATATGATCCTTCCGATGTATTTTTGAATTCAATTTTCTAATATTTTGTTGAATATTTTTGCATCTCTGTTCAGGTATATTGGTCTAAAATTTCCTTGTTTTGTACTGTGTTTGTTTTGTTACTAGAGGATCCTGGCCTCATAGAATGAATTTGTAAGTATTCTTTCCTCTTCTACTTTTTGGAATGCTTTAAGAAGGATGGATACTAACTCTTCTTTCTATGTTTGGGAAAATTCAGCTGTGAGGCCATCTGGTTCTGGTTTTTGTTTGTTGGGAGTTTTTTATTACCAATTCAGTTTTGTTGCTGGTAATTGTTCTGTTCAGATTCTTCCTGGGTCAGTATTGGAAGTTTGTATTTTTCTAGGATTTTTCCATTTCTTCTAGGTTGTCCAATTTATTGGCATATAATTTTTCATAGAATTCTCTAATAATTCTTTGTATTTCTGTGGTAGCCATTGTAACTATTCCTTTTCACTTCTGATTTTGTTTATTTGTGTACTCTCTCTTTTTTTCTTGATAAGTCTGCTAGGGTTTGTCTATTTTGTTTATTTTCCAAAGAACCGGATCTTGGCTTCATTGATCTTTTTTAAATTGTTTTATTCCTCTCTATTTTATTTATTTATGCTCTGATCTTTATTATGTCCTTACTTCTACTAATTTTGGGTTTCATTTGTTCTCTCTTTTCTAGTTTCTTTAATTGTGATTTTAGACTGTTCAGTTGGGATTGTTCTTATTTCTTGAGATAGGCCTATATTTCTATGTACTTCTCTCTTAGAACTGCCTTTGTAGTGTCCCACAAATACTGGACTGTTGTATTTTTGTTTTCATTTGTCTCCATGTATTGCATAATTTCTGTTTTAATTTGTTCATTGATCCATTAATTGTTTAGAAGCATATAGTTTATTCTCCATGTGTTTGTCAACTTTTTAATTTTCTTTGTGTATTTCTAGTTTTAACCTCTGTGGTCTGAGAAGGTGCTTGATAAAATTTCAATCTTTTTGAATTTACTGAGGCTCTTTTTGTGGCTTATTATATGATCTATTCTGGAGAAATGTTACATATGCACTTGAAAAAAATGTGTATCCTGCTGCTTTCGAGTGGAGTGTTCTGTAGATGTCTGTTAGGTACATCTCATCTAATGTGTTGTTCAGTGCCTCCATTTCCTTTATTTTCTGTCTGGTTCATCTGTCTCTTGATGTGAGTGGTGTGTTAATGTATCGTAAAATGAATGAGCTCCAATCTATTTCCCCCTTTAAATCTGTTAGTGTCTGTTTTACATATTTAGGTGGTCCTATGTTGGGTGCATAGATATTTTTAATGGTTATATCATCTTGTTGGACTGATCCCTTTATTATCAATATCCTTTGTCTCTTGTTACTTTCTTTGTTTTGAAGTCTATTTTGTCTAATATTAGTACTGGTACTCCTGCTTTTTTCTTCCTATTATTTGCATGAAATATCTTTTTCCATTCCTTCACTTTCAATGTGTGTATGTCTTTAGGTTTGAATTGAGTCTCTTTCGGGCAGCATATAGTTGGGTCTTATTTTTTTATCCATTCAGCCACTCTATGTCTTTTAATTGGTGCATTCATTCCATTTACATTTAAGGTAATTATTGATAGGTATATATTTATTGCCATTTATTAATTGTTTTCTGGTTGTTTTTGTAGCTCTTCTTTGTTCCTTTCTTCCTCTCTTATACTGTTCTCTTGTTGTTTGATGTTTTTCTTTGGTGTTATGATTGGATTTTTCTTCTTTAATTCTTTGTGTTTCTGTTATAGGCTTTTGGCTTGTGGTTAACCTAAGATTCATGGGTAGCTTCCTAAGTATATAATTGTCTATATTAAGTTGATGAGCCCTCTATTTAAAACATAATCTAAAAGTACTTCTTTCTTATTCTTCCTCTTCCACACTTTATGTATTAGATGTCGGTGAGCATATTTGTGACTGTTACTTTGAAATCTCTATCAAGAAAATTGATGATCTCTGTTTCATTTAGCCCTCTTTCTAGTGTCTTACCCTGTACATTTGTTTGGAGCATATTCCTCTGCTTCTTCATTTTGTCAGGGTTTCTGTATTTCTTCCTTTATGTTAGATAGATATGTTATGCTTCTTGGTCTAGAGAGTAATGGCTTTATGAAGATGGTGTCCTGTGGTACCCAGAAGCTCCAGACTTTTTACTCTCCGGTTCCTGGTTTTCCTTTGCAATGGAGTCCCGGTTACTGTTGGTGGGCTATGGACAGGGTCACCTTTCTGTCTGCTAGCAGTGGTCTATCTCAGTCCCCCACTGATGGCAATTAGCCTCAGCTGGCCCTTTGTGCATAGCAGCAGCATTTCTGGGATTGTTGTGGGCAGGCTACCCTCTTGTCTTCCCTGCAGCTATGGCAGCACTGCTGGGCTAATGTGGTAGGCAGGGCCACCATTCAGCTGTGCAGAGGTTAGTCACATGTGCAGCAGGGTGGGGCTGAGGGTGGCAAAGTGCACAGGCATAGCTGCAGCAAGTCAGTGTTGGGTGCTCAGGTGCACAGTATGTGGCCCCAGAGGGGTGTATGGATCAGAGTGGGCCGCCTGTAAGGAGAAAGGAGTGCCTTGGAGCTGGCTCCTTCAGGCACTTCCCCAGTTAGTCTGAGACAGGGCCAAGAAAGCTGGGAAAGCCTCCCTCTGTCCACCAGGTAGCTAAGCTTCCCTCTGACCACTGGCAGCAAAGTCTCCTTCCTCCTGCCAGGCAACAAAGTACCCCTCCACCTGCCATAGGATGAAGTCTGATACTGCTGGGCTGTGCAGGAGGGTACACAGGGAAGCACCTCAGGGGGATGGTATGTTTGGGGTCCCCATGACTGCCAGACTTCTTTGGCTGAGGGAGGGCTAGGAAAATATTGTCACCTGCCCTTTCTGCCCTTTCTGCAGAGGGAGCTCTGTCCTACCCTTGCTCCTCTGGCACTCCTCACATTGCTGGCAAATCTTTTAAACTGCTACCTCTGTTTTGGGTCTCAGCAGAACCACTGGGGTGTACCTGTCCTCCATAAGAGACTTGAGTCTCCACCTCCTGGAGAGTTCCAACTTGTACTGGTGTCCAGCCCCATTAATCACCAGAACCCAGTACAATGTGGATTTGTAATCACAGAGGAGATCTCCAGGGCCAGGTGTGCAGAGTTCCTGCATGCTTATCCTCTCCTGGTTCCATTCTTCTTCCTCCCATCTGTGAGCTGGAATGGGGGAAGGGCTTGGGTCCTGCTCGATTGCAGCTCTGCCACTTTGCTTTTCTCTGTGTGGGCTTCTCTTTTTCACCAGGTGTAGGTGGTCTGTTCTGCAGTCTTCAGGTCGGTTTCAGGGTTAGCTGTATTTGCAGCAGTTGTTCCCTTGTGTATGTGTGGGAGGAAGTTTCCACTTTTCTTTCCTATTCTGCTACTTTTTTTTCAAGAATCCTGCATACCACAAATTTTAAGTTCTTTTTCATTTTCCTTTAGTTCAAAATATAATAATTTTCTTGACATTTCTTCTTTGACCCATGTGCTATTTAGAAGTGTGCTGTTTAATTTCCATGTATTTTGGATTTTCCAGTTATCTTTATGTTATTGATTTCTAGCTTAATTTCACTGTAGGCTGAGAGGAGACATTATATTATTTCTATTGTTTAAAATGTTTTAAGTTTACTTTGTCACCCAGAATGGGCTCTATCTTGATGACTATTCCATGTAAGCTTGAAAACAATGTGTATTTAGCTGTTGCTGGTTGAACTAGTCTGTAGATGTCTATTGATGGATGGTATTGTAGAGATCAGCTATGTCCTTACTAATTTTCTGCCTGAGGGATCTATTTCTGATAGAAGAATGTTGAAATTTCTCTTCTCTTTCTCTGTCAGTTTTTGCCTCACATAGTTTGATGCTCTGCTGTTGGGTACTTACATGTTATGGAATGGTATGTTTTGGAGAACTGTCTCTCTTATCACTATGTAGTGCCCTTCTATATCCCTGATAGCTTTCCTCAGTTTGACATCTGCTATGTCTGAAATTAATATAGCTACTCCTGCTTTCTTTTGATTAGTGTTAGTATGGCAGATTTTTGTCCATCCATTTACTTTTAATCTATGTCTTTATATCTAAAGTAGGCTTCTTGTAGACAACATATAGTCACGTTGTATTTTTTTTAATCTAATCTGACAATCCCTGTCTTTTAATTGAGTCATTTAGACCATTGATGTTCAAAGTGATTATGGGTATAATTGAATTAATAACTACCTTGTTTGTTATAGTTTTATTTTTGTTACTCTTGTTCTCTTTTCTTGTTTTTGTCTTCCACCTCTTTTCTACCTTTTGGTGTCTTAATTGAACATTTTGTATGATTGAATTTCTCTCCCTTCTCAGCATATTAATTATACTTCTTTTACTACTTTTCTTTTTAAAGGTTGCTAATCCAAGTCCACTTTCAAGTAACACTATACCTCTTCACAGGCAGTATGAATACCTTATAATAACAAAATAATCCTCATTCATCCTTTGTATTATTGCTGTCATTTATTTCATTCATATGTAAGTATCTATAAGTATAAGGTACATACACAGGGTATACATATAAGCATACATAACCAAATACATTGTTGGTATCATTTTGAACAGACTGTTATCTGTTAGATCAATTAAGATTAAGAAAAATCAAAGTTTTTATTTTACTTTCACTTATCCCTTCTTTTATGCTTTTTCTTACTTTATGTAGATCTGGGTTTCTGATTTATGTTATTATTTTTTCTTTCTAAAGGACTTCTTTTAATATTTCTTACAAGACAAGTCTACTGGCAACAGATTCCCTCAATTTTTGTCTGAGAATGTCTGTGTTTTTCATTTACTTTTGAAGAATAATTTCACAAGGTATTGAATTCTAAATGCTTATTTTTTTTTCTCTATCAACACTTTAAATATTTTGTGCCACTCTCCTTGCTTTCATGGTTTCTGAGAAGTTTGCTATAGCTTTTATCTTTGCTTCTCTATAGGTAGGGTGTTTTTTTCCTCTGGCTTTTTCAGAATTTCTTCTTTATCTTTGATTTTCATTTTTTTTTTTTAATATTTTTTATTAAAGGGGAGTTGACACACAGTATTACATTACATTAGTTTCAAGTGTACAACACAGTGATAAAACATTTATATACATAATTCTAGGTTCCAGCTATCACCCTACCAAGCTGTTACAATATCTTGACTATATTCCTTATGCTATACATTACATCCCGGTTACTTATTTATTTTACCATTGGAAGTCTGTCCTTTTTTTTTTTTTTTTTTTGTGAGGGCATCTCTCATATTTATTGATCAAATGGTTGTTAACGACAATAAAATTCTGTATAGGGGAGTCAATGCTCAATGCACAATCATTAATCCACCCCAAGCCTAATTTTCGTCAGTCTCCAATCTTCTGAGGCATAACAAACAAGTTCTTACATGGAGAACAAATTTTTACATAATGAATAAGTTACATAGTGAACAGTACAAGGGCAGTCATCACAGAAACTTTCGGTTTTGCTCATGCATTATGAACTATAAACAGTCAGTTCAAATATGGATACTCATTTGGTTTTTATACTTGATTTATATGTGGATACCACATTTCTCTCTTTATTATTATTATTTTTAATAAAATGCTGAAGTGGTAGGTAGATACAAGATAAAGGTAGAAAACATAGTTTAGTGTTGTAAGAGAGCAAATGTAGATGATCAGGTGTGTGCCCGCAGACCATGTGTTAATCCAAGCTAGACAAGGGCAATAAAACATCTACGGATGCAGAAGATTTCTCTCAGAACGGGGGGGGTGAGGTTCTAAGCCTCGCCTCTGCTGATCCCCAATCTCTCACCTGATGGCCCCCCTGCGACTGTGCCTGTCTTAGGTTGTTCCTCCCTTGAGGAATCTTACCCGTCTCTGGCTAACCAGTCATCTTCCGGGGCCATACAGGGAAATGTGAAGTTGGTAAGTGAGAGGAAAGCCTTATTGTTTGAAAAGGTTAGCTTTTTACTTCTTTGCATATTTATGCCCTGTGGCTTCTATGCCCAGCATTTGTCTTGAGGTATCTTTACAACTTGGAAGAATTATGATACTCGATAAATTTGATATGAGGCACGAATTCTATTTAAGGGTTGTAATTAGGAAGGAAGAAGAAAAGCTATAGAAGTAGCAGGCGGAAGAAAACATGGGAAGATTAATTATTTCTTTGACATATCTTCTTGTAGAGTACTTCAGCATGAATAGGTTTTAAGCTACTACTTAAATTGCGCACACACATTAACATAATAGGAGTATAGTTACATAACCAAAGCATATCTGTAATTACCAGCTATCTCCAGTGAAACCAAGAAAACCAGTTAGGCACCTTAGGCATTTGTGAAAACTTATCTATGATATGGTGGATATTGTCCAACTGAACTTGAACAGTCTGAGAGAAATCAGACAAATTAAAACAACCCATTCCTGGGGACTGTTCACATGCCATATGTTCTTTTAACAGTAAATAGTCTGTAGTTGTAAGACTTTGGAGCGCTACAATTTGCACTTCTCCAAATTCTTGGTTGAGTTCCAACAGTATAGATCCAGTCAAATTTGTTGTTTTACTGTATGCACAGGCCAGCTTAGATATCTCCTTCCTCATTCCCATGGCAAGTCCAGGAACTGGTGGGATGAGTGCATCTACAGCTGTAGCAGTGCGTGGATCTTTGTTGGGGTTTTTTGATGATCATCTTCTGGCATGAGTCTTCCAGAGAGTGCAGATGTTGGAAGTTCTTTTTCATATCGTATCTTAGTTCATTTTCGGGGTAGTCCAATTAGGCTTTGATCCTCTGTATAAACACAAACAGACCCTTTGCCTACACTTTTATATGCCCTTTATACCCTTGTGTAGAACTCGTTGGAGGTTACCACACAGGAACTGCCCTTTTTTTTTTTTTGCTTTGTTTTTGGTATCACTAATCTACACTTACATGACGAATATTATGTTTACTAGGCTCTCCCCTATAAACCCCTTTACAGTCACTGTCCATCAGCATAGCAAAATGTTGTAGAGTCACTACTTGCCTTCTCTGTGTTGTACAGCCCTCCCTTTTCTCCTACTCCCCATGCATGTTAATCTTAATACCCCCCTACTTCTCCCCCCCTTATCCCTCCCTACCCACCCATCCTCCCCAGTCCCTTTCCCTTTGGTACCTGTTAGTCCATTCTTGAGTTCTGTGATTCTGCTGCTGTTTTGTTCCTTCAGTTTTTCCTTTGTTCTTATATTCGACAGATAAGTGAAATCATTTGGTATTTCTCTTTCTCCGCTTGGCTTGTTTCACTGAGCATAATACCCTCCAGCTCCATCCATGTTGCTGCCAATGATTGGATTTGCCCTTTTCTTATGGCTGAGTAGTATTCCATTGTGTATATGTACCTCATCTTCTTTATCCATTCATCTATCGATGGACATTTAGGTTGCTTCCAATTCTTGGCTATTGTAAATAGTGCTGCAATAAACATAGGGGTGCATCTGTCTTTCTCAAACTTGATTGCTGCGTTCTTAGGGTAAATACCTAGGAGTGGAATTCCTGGGTAAAATGGTAAGTCTGTTTTGAGCATTTTGATGTACCTCCATACTGCTTTCCACAATGGTTGAACTAACTTACATTCCCACCAGCAATGTAGGAGGGTTCCCCTTTCTCCACAGCCTCGCCAACATTTGTTGTTGTTTGTCTTTTGGATGGCAGCCATCCTTACTGGTGTGAGGTGATACCTCATTGTAGTTTTAATTTGCATTTCTCTGATAATTAGTGATGTGGAGCATCTTTTCATGTGTCTGTTGGCCACCTGTATTTCTTTTTTGGAGAACTGTCTGTTCAGTTCCTCTGCCCATTTTTTAATTGGGTTATTTGTTTTTTGTTTGTTGAGGCGTGTGAGCTCTTTATGTATTCTAGACGTCAAGCCTTTATCGGATCTGTCATTTTCAAATATATTCTCCCATACTGTAGGGTTCCGTTTTGTTCTATTGATGGTGTATTTTGCTGTAAAGAAGCTATTCAGCTTAATATAGTCCCACTTGTTCATTTTTGCTGTTGTTTTCCTTGCCCAGGGAGATATGTTCAAGAAGAGGTCACTCATGTTTATGTCTAAGAGGTTTTTGCCTATGTGTTCTTCCAAGAGTTTAATGGTTTCATGACTTACATTCAGGCCTTTGATCCATTTGGAGTTTACTTTTGTATATGGGGTTAGACAATGGTCCAGTTTCATTCTCCTACATGTAGCTGTCCAGTTTTGCCAGCACCATCTGTTGAAGAGACTGTCATTTCGCCATTGTATGTCCATGGCTCCTTTATCAAATATTAATTGACCATATATGTCTGGGTTAATGTCTGGATTCTCTAGTCTGTTCCATTGGTCTGTGGCTCTGCTCTTGTGCCAGTACCAAATTGTCTTGGTTACTACGGCTTTATAGTAGAGCTTGAAACTGGGGAGTGAGATCCCCCCTACTTTATTGTTCTTTCTCAGGATTGCTTTGGCTATTCAAGGTCTTTATTACGTTGAGGTACTTGCCCTCTATTCCCATTTTGCTGAGAGTTTTTAACATGAATGGATGTTGAACTTTGTCAAATGCTTTTTCAGCATCTATGGAGATGATCGTGTGGTTTTTGTCTTTCATTTTGTTGATGTGGTGGATGATGTTGATTGACTTTCGAATGTTGTACCATCCTAGCATCCCTTGGATGAATCCCACTTGGTCATGGTGTATGATCCTTTTGATGTATTTTTGAATTCGTTTTGCTAATATTTTGTTGAGTATTTTTGCATCTACGTTCATCAGGGATATTGGTCTGTAGTTTTCTTTTTTGGTGGGGTCTTTTCCTGGTTTTGGTATTAGGGTGATGTTAGCTTCATAGAATGAGTTTGGGAGTATTCCCTCCTCCTCTATTTTTTGGAAAACTTTAAGGAGAATGGGTATTATGTCTTCCCTGTATGTCTGATAAAATTCCGAGGTAAATCCATCTGGCCCGGGGGTTTTGTTCTTTGGCAGTTTTTTGATTACCGCTTCAATTTCGTTGCTGGTAATTGGTCTGTTTAGATTTTCAGTTTCTTTCTGGGTCAATCTTGGAAGGTTGTATTTTTCTAGGCAGTTGTCCATTTTTCCTAGGTTTCCCAGCGTGTTAGCATAAAGGTTTTCATAGTATTCTCCAATAATTCTTTGTATTTCTGTGTGGTCCGTCGTGATTTTTCCTTTCTCGTTTCTGATACTGTTGAGTTGTGTTGACTCTCTTTTCTTCTTAATAAGTCTGGCTAGAGGCTTATCTATTTTGTTTATTTTCTCGAAGAACCAGCTCTTGGTTTCATTGATTTTTGCTATTGTTTTATTCTTCTCAATTTTATTTATTTCTTCTCTGTTCTTTATTATGTCCCTCCTTCTGCTGACCTTAGGCCTCATCTGTTCTTCTTTTTCCAATTTCGATAATTGTGACATTAGACCATTCATTTGGGTTTGCTCTTCCTTTTTTAAATATGCTTGGATTGCTATATACTTTCCTCTTAAGACTGCTTTTGCTGTGTCTCACAGAAGTTGGGGCTTAGTGTTGTTGTCATTTGTTTCCATATATTGCTGGATGTCCATTTTGATTTGGTCATTGATCCATTGATTATTTAGGAGCGTGTTGTTAAGCCTCCATGTGTTTGTGAGCCTCTTTGCTTTCTTTGTACAGTTTATTTCTAGTTTTATGCTTTTGTGGTCTGAAAAGTTGGTTGGTAGGATTTCAATCTTTTGGAATTTTCTGAGGCTCTTTTTGTGGCCTAGTATGTGGTCTATTCTGGAGAATGTTTCATGTGCACTTGAGAAGAATGTATATCCTATTGCTTTTGGATGTAGAGTTCTATAGATGTCTATCAGGTCCATCTGCTCTACTGTGTTGTTCAGTGCTTCCGTGTCCTTACTTATTTTCTGCCCGGTGGATCTATCCTTTGGGGTGAGTGGTGTGTTGAAGTCTCCTAGAATGAATGCATTGCAGTCTATATCCCCCTTTAGTTCTGTTAGTATTTGTTTCACATATGCTGGTGCTCCTGTGTTGGGTGCATATACATTTAGAATGGTTATATCCTCTTGTTTGACTGAGCCCTTTATCATTATGCAGTGTCCTTCTTTATCTCTTGTTACTTTCTTTGTTTTGAAGTCTATTTTGTCTGATATTAGTACTGCAACCCCTGATTTCTTCTCACTGTTGTTTGCTTGAAATATGTTTTTCCATCCCTTGACTTTTAGTCTGTACATGTCTTTGGGTTTGAGGTGAGTTTCTTTTAAGCAGCATATAGATGGGTCTTGCTTTTTTATCCATTCTGTTACTCTGTGTCTTTTGATTGGTGCATTCAACCCATTAACATTTAGGGTGACTATTGAAAGATATGTACTTATTGCCATTGCAGGCTTTAAATTCGTGGTTACCAAAGGTTCAAGGTTAGCCTCTTTAGTATCTTACTGCCTAACTTAGCTCGCTTATTGAGCTGTTATATACACTGTCTGGAGTTTCTTTTCTTCTCTCCCTTCTTGTTCCTCCTCCTCCATTCTTCATATTTTGGGTGTTTTGTGCTGTGCTCTTTCTAGGAGTGCTCCCATCTAGAGCAGTCCCTGTAAGATGTTCTGTAGAGGTGGTTTGTGGAAAGCAAATTCCCTCAGCTTTTGTTTGTCTGGGAATTGTTTAATCCCACTGTCATATTTGAATGATAGTCATTCTGGATACAGTATCCTTGGTTCAAGGCCCTTCTGTTTCATTGTATTAAATATATCATGCCATTCTCTTCTGGTCTGTAGGGTTTCTGTTGAGAAATCTGATGTTAGCCTGATGGGTTTCCCTTTATAGGTGACCTTTTTCTCTCTAGCTGCCTTAAAACTCTTTCCTTGTCCTTGATCTTTGCCATTTTTATTATTATGTGTCTTGGTGTTGTCCTTCTTGGATCCTTTCTGTTGGGGGTTCTGTGTATTTCCGTGGTCTGTTCGATTATTTCCTCCCCCAGTTTGGGGAAGTTTTCAGCAATTATTTCTTCTAAGATACTTTCCATCTCTTTTCTTCTCTCTTCTTCTTCTGGGACCCCTGTAATACAGATATTGTTCCTTTAGGATTGGTCA
Source organism: Manis pentadactyla (assembly GCF_030020395.1). Taxonomy (NCBI): domain Eukaryota; kingdom Metazoa; phylum Chordata; class Mammalia; order Pholidota; family Manidae; genus Manis; species Manis pentadactyla. The sequence continues at coordinate 65,944,913 of NC_080023.1, read as the reverse complement.
TACAGTTCTCTTAATATTGTTTCATTCCTGGCGATCCTTTTTTCTCTCTCTATGTCAGCTTCTATGCGTTCCTGTTCTCTGGTTTCAATTCCATCAATGGCCTCTTGCATCCTATCCATTCTGCTTATAAACCCTTCCAGAGTTTGCTTCATTTCTGTGATCTCCTTTCTGGCATCTGTGATCTCCCTCCGGACTTCATCCCATTTCTCTTGCGTATTTCTCTGCATCTCCATCAGCATGTTTATGATTCTTATTTTGAATTCTTTGTCAGGAAGACTGGTTAGGTCTGTCTCCTTCTCTGGTGTTGTCTCTGTGATCTTTGTCTGCCTGTAGCTTTGCCTTTTCATGGTGATAGGAATAGTCTGCAGAGCTGGGACGAGTGATGGCTGGAAGGACTTCCTTTCTTGTTGGTTTGTGGCCCTCCTCTCCTGGGAGAACAGCGACCTCTAGTGGCTTGTGCTGGGCAGCTGCGCGCAGACAGGGTTTCTGCTTCCTGCCCGGCTGCTATGGAGTTAATCTCCGCTGTTGCTGTGGGCGTGGCCTGGCTCGGGCCTCTGCTCCAAAGTGGTGGAGTCGCGTTGGAGCAGGAGCTGCTGGGAGGCTATTTATCTCCGTAAGGGGCCTCCCTGCTCCCTGCAGCCCAGGGGTTAGGGTGCCCAGAGATCCCCGGATTCCCTACCTGTGGATTAAGTGTCCCACCCTGCCCCTTTAAGACTTTGAAAAAGCACCCGCCAAAACAAAACAACCACCACCAAAAAAAAAAATTTTAAATAAAAAAAAAAAAAATTTTTTTAAATTTAAAATAAAGGTGGTCGCTCGTTTTTCTTTATTCTCTGGTGCCAGCCTCAGGCCTCTGCTCACCGGTCTTGCTGCCCTGTTTCCCTAGTATTAGGGTCCCTATCCCTTTAAGACTACCAAAAAGCGCTTGCCAAAACAAAACAGCAAAAAAAAAAAAAAAAAAATGGTCGCTCGCTTTTCTGCTGTCCTCCTGTGCCAGGCCACCAGTTCCCGCTCACTGTTCTTGCTACCCTGTTTCCCTAGTATTGGGTTCCCTATCCCTTTAAGACTTCCAAAAAGCGCTGGCCAAAACAAAACAGCAAAAATGCAAAAAAAAAAATGGTCGCGTTTTTTTTATGTCCTCCTGCACCCAGCCTCCAGTGCCCGCTCACTGTTCTTGCTGCCCTGTTTCCCTAGCATCCAGGGCCCCCTGGGCACGTACTGTGTCTGCGCTCTGGCCCGGATGGCGTGGGCTGGGTGTTCGGCAACCCTGTGCCCCGTCTCCCTCCCGCTCTGCCTATTCTTCTCCCGCCGGGAGCTGGGGGGAGGGGTGCTCGGCTCCCGCCTGGCCGGGGCTTGTATCTTACCCCCTTCTTGAGGCGCTGGGTTCTCGCAGGTGTGGATGTGGTCTGGATGTTGTCCTGTGTCCTCTGGTCTTTATTCTAGGAAGGGTTGTCTTTGTTATATTTTCATAGATATATGTGGTTTTGGGAGGAGATTTCCGCTGCTCTACTCACGCCGCCATCTTTCGCCCCTCCCCTATAGTCTTATAATTAGGTCTCAGTCTTTTGGTGAGCTTATGCCTCTGGTCTCTGAAGTTTACAAGTGTTTCTCAAATGTTTTTCCCCCATTGTTTCTCCAGGATGACTAGAGTGGACTGGGTATTTCCCTCTTTGCATGTGGAATGCTAGAGCTGGCTGGAGTTGGGTATTTCCCTTCCCCAGTCACGTAAGATTTTGATAATACCCCAACAGGTTAGGCTCTGTTTAGTTAGTTCCCCTTGAATGAACAGAGTGCTCTGGTGTATTTCAAAGTGGTTATTTTCACCCCCTTTTCCAGAAGAGGCTTTTTCTTCCATATTTGCTATGAGAACCTGGCCAAGTTTCTATAGGTAAATCTCACAATATTTTGGGGGCTCTCCCTAGGACTGGGTCCCCTTAGAGGTTTTTAACTCTCAGACTGGTTCTCACTGAGGCTTCAGCAATTCATCAATTATGTGTTCAGGATTTCCTACCCCCATGCTTATTCCCATGATGGTTTCTGCTTATGAATTTCTGCTCTGGTAAGTCATGATTCCCTGTATTCACCTGTCTGCTTATCTGGTCTGGGGTGCAGTGGTTTTCCCTGCTGTTCAGCTTTTTACTTGTTAAACAGTGTGGTAATTTCCAATCTCTTTATATATGGAACCAGAAACCAGAGGTCTTGTCTTTAATTTTGTTTTCATTTTTTCACTAATCTCCCCTAGTTATCTTTCTTCCTCTCTCTTTGCCTATGCTCTCACATCCTCTTTCCTCCTTTTTATTGTTCCCTTCCTTTTCATCCTCCTTTTCTCTTTCTTTCTTCTTTCTCTTCACCTTACCTGAAAATGTCCAAGTTTACATTTTCCAAAGTGTTCTTGATGTAGAAAATGTACCACTAAACAGACATAAATGTTTGTACCCAAGGTTTTAATTAGAGACTTTGAAGAAGAGAGCAGGTTGGATGTGAATTATAACATTGGGAGAAGTGAATGAGGAGATATTTTACAATTTGAGTTAAGGTTTCATTCAAAGGTATTTAAGGCTTTGTATTTTTATGGGCACATGACATTCTGGTTCCACATGTCTTTTCTATTTATTTTGTTTCTTTAGGGGAATTATGAGGGAAAAAGGCAAACAATAAGGCAAGATACAGAGATGATTCATTAGCCATAGGCTGGTTTCAAATGTGAACAAGACTGGGAGTGGAAAATGACTCACTGAGACGCAGCTCAGGGAAAATCTCCCATGAGAGAAGGAAAAAATTAGTCGAAATATAGGTGGCCTTTGGGAAATTTGTTAAAATAAGGTCTTCTATAGACAGAATACCTGGGAGGTTTGATTAATAGCTCTCTTGTTCATACCTGAGTTTCTTTACTAGTAATTCTCTTCCCTATTGCAAAATACAAAAGTAAAGTATAAGAAATGAACATGTAATACTCATCCAGAATGTCTCATGTACTTTCTATGAATTATTTTACCTTCATAGTAACCCCCTGAATGAGACACAAATATCTGCATTTTCAGATAAGAAATTTAGGAAGTTAAATATCTTGTCCAAGAACATACAGTAAAGATGTGACACAGCCAACATTAATCATCTTTTGGGGTCTGTTATTACTGACAGTTTAATAATTATAGTCTAAATGATCTGTTATTGAGAATCATGAGGTCAAGCATATATTAGGAAGCCAATACAGAGACAGCTATATTAAAATTTTAACAGTGGGTGTGAATTTGTAATATTTTGATAGCCTTAATGACCATTATCCTTTCACCCTGGCCCATAAACATGTAGTTATAAGTGAATAAATGAGGACTGTGATGTCAAAATTCAGGGGGAATGCTTACTGGAGAGTAGACTTATGACCCAGTATAACAATAGAAGGACTTTTTAGAAACAAGAGATGATGGAAACGTAAAGTTTTCAAAGCCTAGAGAGAGGAAAACCTGGACTTTAGGGGCAGGAAACAGCAGCTTTTAGTGGAGGTAGTTATGGCATCACTGTAGCCTCTACCTCAACCAGCTCCATAGTTTTATATAGTGCCAAAGATGAGAGCATCTTGCTCTTCCAAAGACCCAGAGAACTAGAGGCCAAAAACAATGTGTTAAAACTGAGCTGGAAGTGGAAACAAAATGTGTCAGAGCATTAGAGTCTGAGATCAAACTTCAGGGTCTATAATAAGGCCTATGTGTTGAATAGAACAGTAACCTCTGGTGGGAACTGCAGAATTCTCTGAATCCTTGAAGAAGTGTGGGTCATGTGAAATAATTAAATACTCAGGATCCCAATTACAAATACACTCAGGAGAAGTTACTCTCATGTCAGCAAGTTTAATTTGTTTGCTCAGCAAACATTTGTATTATCACACTGGCAATAAGTAGATGGAGAGATAAAGTAAAGGAGTTTAGACAAGAAGCAAGATGACCAAATAATCAAGATTAAAAATGTGATAATAGAGATCTTTGTTTTTGTTATCATTGTAAGTCATCCAAACATAAGCATTTATCCCCAATTTCTAACTTTTGCTGTTTGCCAAATGTGGGCCTTATTTTGAAAAAATCAACTTTGGACTTTGCTGATCCTCTTAATTGTATGTTTGTTTTTACTTCATTAATTTTTTTCTTATGTTTCCTTCCTCTTTTTTTCTTTCTTTAAGGCTGTTCTTTTTTTATATTGAAATGGAAAGGGATACTTACATAATTGAATTTCAGTCTTGCTTTCCTTTGTATTTTCATCTAAGGTCATAATCTCAGCTTTAGCTCCATCCCACAAATTATGATCAGTAGTATTTCCACTATTATTCATTGAAATTATTTTCTAACTTCTAGACTGTGATTTCTTCTTTTGGCCCTCTGATTATTTAGAAGTTTATTTGTTAACTTTCAGAATTAATCTTAATCTTTTTTATTAGTGGTTTTAGGTGATTTCTGCTGTGGTCATACTTTGTGCATACTTTGTATAGTTTCAGTTTTTTGGCCCAGCATATGGTCAGCTTTTCTCAGGGTTGTGTGGCACCCAAAAAAAATGTGTATTTGCAATGTTGGATGCAATGTCTGTTACATGACAATAGATTACATTTTTTAACCATGTTGGTAAAATCTTCCATACCTTTGCTCATTTTTTGTCAGCTTATTCTATCAGTTTCCCAGACAAAAATGTTATAATATCATACCATGGCTGTAGACTTATTTATTTCTTCTTTTGGTTCTGTTTTTGTGTTTCATGTTTAGGATTATATTTTCCTGGGCACTGAGTCTTTTATCATTATGAAATATCCTCTTGAGCGCTACTAATGCTTTTTGCCTTAAAGTCTACTTGGTTTCATATTAATATGACTCTACCAGCTTTCTTTCAGTTAATATTTATGTATATGTCATTTTTATTTTATCCATTTACTTTCAAACTTTTTGTATTCTTATATTTGTTTGTTACTCACAGGCAGCAAATAGTGGAGTTTTGTTTTTGTACTTCCACTCTGACAATCTTTTAATTGGGACATTTAAGTCAATTGCATTTAATGCATTTACTGATATATTTGGATTTAAATCTACCATATTTCTGTGTGCTTTTAACTTATCCCAACTCACCTACTTTTTTTCTTTTCATATCTTCTTTCTTTCTTTGTATTAATTCAGCATTTTTTCTATTTTTCTAATTTCCCTTTCCATTGTCTTAGTAGTCATATATTCTTTTACTATTCTTTTAGTGGTAGGTTACACTAGAGATTAAGGCATACATCCTTAAATTATCAAAGTTATGTAAATGGATGCTTATTTTTCTTTTTTCTGAATAAGACAAGGTCCTTAGAACACTTTAACTCCATTTTTATTTCCCTCATGATTTGTGTACTATTGTTGCCTCATATTGTAATTCTTGAAAAATTTTTGAATTCATAAAATAATATTGTTATGTTTAAACAGTTAATATTTATTTAGACTTACCCACATAATTACCTATTTTTTTCTTTTATTTCCTTCTTGAATCTGAAATTCTATCCGGGGCAATATTGCTGTAGCTTTTAGAATACTCTTTAGGATGTCCTTCAGTGTGGGTCTGAAATCAATAATTCTTTGTTTATAGTTCTCTTAAAATAATTTATTTTGTCGTAGTTTTTGGAAGATGATTTTCCTCAGTGGCAAATTTCAAATTGGCAGTTACTTTCCTTCAGCAGTTTGAAGCTATTCCATGGTCTTCTGGCTTCCATAATTTCTATTCATCCTTCCCAATTTTCTGTGTTCTTGCCTTCTTGTTTTTTCAGTTATTGTACATAAGTTAGTTTTCTTCAGTAACTCTTTTATGTCTGTAACATGTTTTTCTTTATTTTCCGTACTTTAATATCTCTATTCTTTGAATATTTTTCTCTAATTTACTTTCAAGTTCATTAATTATCTCTTTACCTTACCTAATCTTCTCATAAACCTCTACATTGAGTTTCTAATTTTGGTTATTGCATTTTTCCTTTTTAAAATATAGTTTATTTAATTCTCTGCTTTTAAAATGTCCTTTAACATATCACACATAGTATTTCTAAAGTTAATGTGACATGTCTGACATTGTATATAGATTATTGTAGAAATAATTTGATTCCTAAGAGATAGTGTGTTTCTTCAGAGAGATTTCATATTGTCTTGTTGGTTTTATTTATTTATTTATTTATTATTTTGGTATCATTAATATACAATTACATGAGCAACATTATGGTTACTAGACTCCCCCCATTATCAAGTTTCCACCACATACCCCGTTGTAATACAGTCACTGTACATCCATGTAGTAAGACACTATAGAATCACTACTTGTCTTCTCTGCGTTATTCTACCTTCCCTGTATCCTCGCCCTGCTACACTATGTGTGCTTATCATAATGCCCCTTTTTCCCCTTATCCTTCCCTTCCCACCCATCCTACCCAGTTCCTTTCCCTTTGGTAACTGTTACTCCATTCTTGGGTTCTGTGAGTCTGCTGCTGTTTTGTTTCTTCAGTTTTTTCTTTATTCTTATACTCCATAGATGAGTGAAGTCATTTGATACTTGTCTTTCTCTGCCTGGCTTATTTTCACTGAGCATAATACCCTCTAGCTCCATCCATATTGTTGCAAATGGTAGGATTTGTTTTCTTCTTATGGCTGAATAATATTCCATTGTGTCTATGTAACACATCCTCCTTATCCATTCATCTACTGATGGACACTTAGGTTGCTTCCATTTCTTGGCTATTATAAATAGTGCTGTGATAAACATAGGGGTGCATATGTCTCTTTCAAACAGGGCTCCTGTGTTCTTAGGGTAAATTCCTAGGAGTGGAATTCCTGGATCAAATGGTATTTCTAGTTTGAGTTTTTTGAGGAATCTCCATACTGCTTTCCACAATAGTTGAACTAATTTACATTCCCACCAGCAGTGTAGGAGGGTTCCCCTTTCGCCACATCCTCACCAATATTTGTTGTTGTTTGTCTTTTGGATGGTGGCCATCCTAACTGGTATGAGGTAATATCTCATTGTGGTTTTAATTTTTATTTCTCTGATGACTAGCAGTGTGGAGCATCTTTTCATGTGCCTGTTGGCCATCTGAATTTCTTCTTTGGAGAAGTGTCTGTTCAGATCCTCTGCCCATATTTTAAATGGATTATGTGCTTTTTGTTTGGTGAGGTGCATGAGCTCTTTATATATTTTGGATGTCAACCCCTTAACAGATATGTCATTTATGAATATATTCTCCCATACTGTAGGATGCCTTTTTGTTCTGTTGATGGTGTCCTTTGCTGTACAGAAGTTTTTACTTTGATATCGTCTCACTTGTTCATTTTTGTTTTTGTTTCCCTTGCCCAGGGAGATAAGTTCATGAAGAAGTTGCTCATGTTTATGTCCAAGAGATTTTTGCCTATATTTTTTTCTAAGATTTTTATGGTTTCATAACTTACATTCAGGTTTTTTATCCATTTTGAGCTTACCTTTGTGTATGGGGTTAGACAGTAATCCAGTTTCATTCACTTACATGTAGGTGTCCAGTTTTGCCAACACCAGCTGTTGAAGAGGCTGTCATTTCCCCCATCGTATAACCATGGCTCCTTTATCATATATTAATTGACCATATATGCTTGGGTTAATATCTGGATTCTCTATTCTGTTCCACTGGTTGTGGGTCTGTTGTTGTGCCAATAGCAAATTGTCTTGATTACTGTGGCTTTGTAGTAGAACTTGGAGTTGGAAAGCGAGATGCCCCCTGCTTTATTTTTCCTCCTCAGGATTGCTTTGGCTATTTGAGGTCTTTTGTGGTTCCATATGCATTTTAGAACTATCTGGTCCAGTTCGTTGAAGAATACTGTCAGTATATTGATAGGGATTTCATAGAATCTGTAGATTGCTTTAGGAAGGATGGCCATTTTAACAATATTAATTCTACCTATCCAAGAGCATGGGATGAATTTCCATTTATTAGTGTCCTCTCTAGTTTCTCTCATGAGTGTCTTATAGTTTTCAGGGCATAGGTCTTTCACTTCCTTGGTTAGGTTTATTCCTAGGTATTTTACTCTTTTTGATGCAATTGTGAATGGAATTGTTTTCCTGATTTCTCATTCTGCTAGTTCATCATTAGTGTGTAGGAATGCAACAGATTTCTGTGTATTAATTTTGTATCCTGCAACTTTGCTGAATTCAGATATTAGTTCTAGTAGTTTTGGAGTGGATTCTTTAGGGTTGTTTATATACAATATCATGTCATCCGCAAATAGTGACAGTTTGGCTTCTTCCTTACCAATCTGGATGCCTTTTATTTCTTTGTGTTGTCTGATTGCCGTGGCCAGGACCTTCCGTTCTATGTTGAGTAAAAGTGGGGAGAGTGGGCATCCTTATCTTGGTCCTGATCTTAGAGGAAAATCTTTCAGCTTCTTGCTGTTAAGTATGATATTGGCTGTGGGTTTGTCATATATGGCCTTTATTATGTTGAGGTACTTGCCCTCTATATCCATTTTGTTGAGAGTTTTTATCATGATTGGATGATGAATTTTGTCAAATGCTTTTTCAGCATCTATAGAGATGATCATGTGACTTTTTGTGTGTCATTTTGTTGATGCAGTGGATGATATTGATGGATTTTCAAATATTGTACCATCCTTGCATCCCTGGGATGAATCCCACTTGATCATGGTGTATGATCCTCTTGATGTATTTTTGAATTCAGTTTGTTAATATTTTGTTGACTATTTTTACATCTATGTTCATCAACAATGTTGGTCTGTAGTTTTCTTTTTTTCATGGTGTCTTTGCCTGGTTTTGATATTAGACTGATGCTGGCTTCATAGAATGATTTTGAAGTATTTTCCGCTCTTTTATTTTTTGGAAAACTTTAAAGAGAATGGCTATTGTCTTCTCTAAATGTCTGATAAAATTCAGTGGTGAATCCATCTTGTCTGGGGGTTTTGTTCTTGGGTAGTTTTTTTGTTACTGATTCAATTTCATTGCTGGTAATTGGTCTATTTAAATTTTCTGTTTCTTCCTTCGTCAGCCTTGGAAGGTTGTATTTTTCTAGCAAGTTGCCCATTTCTTCTAGGTTATCCAGTTTGTTTGCTTATTGATTTTCATAGTATTCTCTAATAATTCTTTGTATTTTTGTGGTGTCAGTTGTGATTTTTCCTTTCTCATTTCTGATTTTGTTTATGTGTATAGATTCTCTTTTTCTTTTAATAAGTTTGGCTAGGGGTTTATCTATTTTGTTTATTTTCTCAAAGAACCAGCTCTTGGTTTCATTGATTTTTTCTATTGTTTTATTCTTCTCAATTTTATGTATTTCTTCTCTGATCTTTATTATGTCCCTCCTCCTGCTGACTTTGGGCCTCCTTTGTTCTTCTTTTTCCAGTTTTCAATAGTTGTGAATTTAGACTATTCATTTAGGATTTTTCTTCCTTCTTTAAATAGGCCTGGATTGCTATATATTTTCCTCTTAGAACTGCCTTCACTGTGTCCCACAGAAGTTTGGGCATTGTGCTGTTGTTGTCATTTGTCTCCATATATTGCTTGATCTCTGTTTTAACTTGGTCATTGGTCCATTGATTATTTAGGAGCATATTGTTAAGCCTCCATGTGTTTGTAGACTTTTTATTTTCTTTATGTAATTTATTTCTAGTTTCATATGCTTGTGGTACAATTTCAATCTTTTTAAATTTACTGAGGCTCTTTTTGTGGACTAGTATGTGGTCTATTCTGGAAAATGTTCCATGTGCACATGAGAAGAACATGTATTCTGCTGCTTTTGGGTGTAGAGTTCTGTAGATGTCTGTTAGGTCCATCTGTCCAAATGTGTTGTTCAGTGCCTCTGTGTCCTTACTTATATTCTGTCTGGTTGATCTGTTCTTCAGAGTGAGTGGAGTGTTGAAGTCTCCTAGAATGAATACATTATGTTCTATTTCCCCTTTTAATTCTGTTAGTATTTGTTTCACATATGTAGGTGCTCCTGTGTTGGGTGCCTAAATATTTATAATGGTTATATCTTCTTGTTGGATTGACCCCTTTATTATTGTGTAATGTCCTTCTTTATCTCTTATGACTTTCTTTGTTTTGAAGTCTATTTTGTCTGATACAAGTACTTTTTTGTCTGATACAACTCCTGCTTTTTTCTTCCTACTAGTTGCATGAAATATCTTTTCCCCTCCCTTCACTTTCTGCCTGTGTATGTCTTTGGGTTTGAAGTGAGTCTCTTATAGACAGCATATAGTTGTGTCTAGTGTTTTTATCCACTCAGTGACTCTATGTCTTTTTATTGGTGCATACAGACCATTTACATTTAAGATGATTATCGATAGGTATGTACTTATTGCCATTGCAGGCTTTAGATTCGTGGTTACCAAAGGTTCAACATTAACTTTCTTACTATCTAAGAGTCTAACTTAACTCACTTAGTATGCTATTATAAACACAATTTAAAGGTTCTTTTTTCTCCTCCTCCATTCTTTATATATTAGGTATCATATTCTGTACTCTGTCTATCCCTTGACTGACTTTGGGCGTAGTTGATTTAATTTTGCATTTGCTTAGTAATTAACTGTTCTACTTTCGTTACTGTGGTTTTATTACTTCTGTTGCCAGCTATTAATCCTTAGGAACACTTCCATCTATAGCAGTCCCTCGAAAATAGACTGTAGAGGTGGTTTGTGGGATGTAAATTCTCTCAGTTTTTGCTTATCTGGTAATTGTTTAATCCCTCCTTCAAATTTAAATGATATCTTGCCGGATAAAGTATTCCTGCTTTGAGGCCCTTCTGCTTCATTGCATCAAATATATCATGCCACTCCCTTCTGGCCTGTAAGGTTTCTGCTGAGAAGTCTGATGATAGCCTGGTGGGCTTTCCTTTGTATGTGATCTTATTTCTCTCTCTGGCTGTTTTTAATAGTCTGTCCTTATCCTTGATCTTTTCCATTTTAATTACTATATGTTCTTGTGTCACTTGTGTTGGGAGATCTGTGCACTTCCATGGCCGGAGAGACTATCTCCTTCCACAGATTGGGGAAGTTTTCAGCAGTTACCTCTTCAAAGACACTTTCTATCTCTTTTTCTCTTTCTTCTTCTTCTTCTGGTACTCCTATAATAAGAATATTGTTCCGTTTGGATTGGTCACACAGTTCTCTCAGTATTCTTTGATTCTTAGAGATCCTTTTTTCTCTGCACCTCAGTTTCTTTGTATTCCTCTTCTCTAATTTGTGTTTCATTCATTGTCCCCTCCACCATATCTAATTTGCTTTTAAAACCTTCCATTGTATGTTTAATTTCTGATACTGTATTCCATAATGGTTGGATCTTCAACCAGAATTCATTCCTGAGTTCTTGTATATTTTTCTGTACCTCCATGAGCATGTTTATGATTTTTATTTTGAAATTTTTTTCAGGAAGATTCATGAGATTGTTTTTATTTTTGACTCTTTTTCTGGTGTATGTATGATTTTGCTTTGAACCAGGTTCCTTTGATGTTTCATATTCATATGTGGTGCCCTCCAGTGCCCAGAAGCTCTAATCTCTGGAGCTGCTCATCCCCTGGAGCAACCCCCTGGGGTTGCAGGGGACCCGTGTTGGTGCCTGGGAGGATGAAAGAGCTGTTTCCTGCTTCCCGGCTGCTTTGCCTGTCTCCATTGCCAGAACCAGTGGGTTGAGCACACAGGTATAAGCCTGTATGCTTTATGTTTGTAGTTTCTGTAGGTGGGGCTTCCCTCTGGCTGGCCTGACACCAGGGCAGGGATTGCCTGTTTGTGAGCCAGATGTAGCCTGGCCAGGAGGAAGATGCAGCAGGCTGCGTATCACAGTGGAGGGCCGTGAAGCTGTGTAGCCAGCCAGGGGGCTGGAGTGCCTGAAGATTTTGAAAGTTCCCAGCCTCCTGGAGAGAGTGTACCCAGAAAATTTTGTCTACCTATACCTTCTCCTGAGCAGTAAGCTCTGTGCAATCCTTGCCCCTTTATCAGCCCTTTTGCTGATAAGAAGTCTTTCAGACTGCCTGCCTCTCTTTTGTCCCAGAGGAGCCGATATGGATCCCTGTTTTCCAGAAGCAGCTGGAATCTCAGTCTCTCCATGTATTCTGCCTGTCTTAGTTTTCCAACCCCCCAATCATCAGAGCACCATGCAATGTAGATTTGTGCTCCCAGAGCAGATCTCCAGAGCTAGGTGTTCAGTAGTCCCAAGCCTCCACTCCCTCCCTGCTCTGTTTCTTTTCCTCACACCAGTGAGCTGGGGTGTGGGAAGTGCTTGGGTCCTGTCAGGTTGCAGCTTTGGTACATTACTCTGTTCCATGAGTTCTGTTCTTTTCTCCAGGTGCATGCAATTTGGTGCAGTCTTCTTTCCTGTTGCTCTTTCAGGATTAGTTGTATTAATTATATTTTCATATTATATGTGGTTCTTGGAGGAGACCTCTGTCTCACTTCTCACGCTGCTCTCTTTAATCCTATGTGTATGTCAATATAAATGTATTTTTAAGGCTGAATGATTTTCTTTATATCTGGTAGAGCCTTTGGTCCTGGGTGTATATTACAGCTTGATTCAACGTCTCCTAAGAGTAATGTGATGATTCTCTCTAATATGGCTCTTATGGACCCTGAAAGAAGAGTTAAATTATTTTATTATAATGATTCTTAACTAATATGTTGGGAATAAATTGTCTATGCTTATGGCTCATATTAATAAAATAAATGTTTTTCATATAATATGAACAAAATGAGAAAACCAATAATATTAACAGATGAGGTTGTTTTGCTAACACTGAATCACTCTGTGGTACTGATTTCTGAGGATCAAGTTTTTCAGAGCTCAAAATGCTTATACTACAGCATATCTGGGATGCTAAATTTCCTACCACTTTTCTCTATTCAAACACCACAGGCACTTTGGAGCATACCATGACATAATATAACTCACTTGTCAAAAATACTAAGATGCACTGTTTTCTTTTCCTTTTAGCCTAATACTTAATCATTCAACTAGGATTCATGCAAAGTCAGTTTTAAATATGAAAAGAAATTGTGTTTTGGACACTTCTATCATAAAGTGGTCATCAGGATGATCTAGAATTTACTTTATATATATTATGCATATGTGTGATTGTGTATATATATATATATTTATAACCTGTGAATTCCCAAAAAGCATGTAATCAGACTTTGAAAAGGTAAGTCTACAGATTCAGCCTGAGAAACACTTGGTTACTTACTCCTTTAGTATCAAAATGTCACACATTCTCAGTCCTTCATAAAAAGCTCTGCCTGATCACATACCCACAAAGACTATGTCAGAATTCCAGACATTCTTTTGGTTTCATTCTGGAAAAGCAGAATGAAGAAGACAAAAAAAGTCTCTCTTCATCGAATCTATATTTCAGTGTAAATCACAGTCAAGTCCTCTAAGTGTTTCCATAGTGAGTGAATCTGGATTAGACTTGTAAAGAGACAAAATAGGTATGAGTTGGGAGATGACTGGAGAGAAAGATCCAGAACCTGAGGTAGAGGAGCTATTGTTGGTTTCTCATAACAGAGAGAAGCAGGAAGCCACTAGATTCCTAGAGGGCAAGAGACAGTTAAAATTTGTTGAAAGTTTTTAGATGAGAAGGGGCCAAACTGAAGCTTTGTGGCTGTCACTATTTTTCATGAGGATCAAGCTTAGTTAGTAAATAGGCACTTAATAAATAATTGTTGACGTATGTTCAAATTGGAGTTCAATTCTTGGTTCTACTGCTTATTTTGAACATGTAATTTAACTTCTCTGTACTTATTTCTATATCTATCAATTAGAATAATAACACTATTGACCTCATCGGATTGTTGTGCAATGTAGATAAAGGATTACAAGTGAAAAGCACATTTTAGATTGTCAAGCAAATATGAATATCAGCTGTGGTGTCAGAAGGGCAAAGAATGAATTTATAAAAGTCAACTTAGCAAATGTTCCTTTAGGTGTGCCAGAGAAATTCGAGGCATATATGGAAGGTTCTATGACTTGTAAATCAGTCATAGTCTACTTTTTCTCCTCCAGCTGTCATACAGTTAGGTTTAAGCACAATAGTGGTCAAGCTATTTGTGAATTTTGACATCTGATGTAGGTATTATCAGTTTTCTGTGACTTATCATCCATTCCTAATCATAAATGGTGTTGAGTTTTTGTTGATAATGACACTGTAAGTGTAAACATAAGTAAAACAAGAAAACTGCCCTTTCAAGAACAACTGTCTAACAGTGTTCTTTTCATTTGTGGACCGCAGCAGAAGAGTCTTAGCCTCACCAATGTTAAGCAGCATGGCTCTAAGACTGTGCCTTTTTTTTCTTTTATGCCCCCTGTGCTTGAGAATGCTAAATTAAAGAAGAAAACAGCATCCATGTGAGCCATTGTCCTCACAACGATTAGGCAAATCAATGAGTATTTCATAGACTTAACGTGCAATGAATTACACCTCCAAAACAGGTTGTGTGTGTGGTTTAGCAAAACAAAATTAAGAGTCATTCTAGGGAAGGACATTGCCACAGCTTTGGCATAATTAGGAATCATCATAATCAAATACAGGAAATTGGCACATCTGCTTTTCAGGCTGTTGATCCAACTGCGAGGCTGCCTGTGTGCACTGGCACAAGCGGTTCCATGCATCTCGATGTGTTCTGCAAAGCTGTCTTTGCATAAATATTTACATAATTTTCCCCAAACACCACTATAAGCAGTTGTTTTTTATCACTTATTCTCCCTTGGGTTATTATTTCTTCCCATCCCTACTCCTGGTGAAGGAGAGATCACTTTAGGATGTTACCAAATATCTGTTGCAATTTAGGTGGTATTAATAAAACTTACAACAACAAAAATAGGATACTTGTGCATACTGGTAAGCAAAAACAAAAAAATGCTTGGAAAATAGAGAAGATGGTAGATTTTTTAAATTGGATTTTGAAAAGTATAAAATATATGTCATTATAAAATATATGTCATTTCACAATGTATAAAAAAAAAGTTCTAAGGATTTCTCCTTCAAGATAAGTTTAGAGGAGAATCTTAGAACTTGAATTTTATAAAATGACAGTGAGATGGGAGTATGTTTAACTTGGTATACTTTTCTGAGAACATAAAAAGAAACATGATAAAACTCAGATGCAGAGAATATAAAGCAGAGAGAGAGGAGAGAACTTGGAGAGAGAATCCACTTGGAGTTTGAGATGGACAAAGAACAGAAAGTCAATTAGGTGAGGTGGAATAGCATGGTTTAAAGAAGTGATAGGTGCAACCCTCTTCTCCTGTCATTATTGAAGGTTAAAATACTCTTCCACAGGAACTTTAGTTGAGGAATTCTTGAACTTTTAGTCACTTAATAATTCTTATACTTTCCTTTTTCTTAAAATGAGCTAAAGGATCTGTCTCCTCTAGTTTTGATATTCTGTTTTACATTGTGAAACTACATATATTCTAGAATGACACATATTTTATACTTTTCAAAATCCAATTTAAAACATCTACCATCTTCTCTATTTTCGAGGCATTTTTTTTGCTTACCAGTATGCACAAATACCCTATTTTTGTTGTTGAAAGTTTTAATAAACCACCTAAATTACAACAGATATTTGGTAGCATCCTAAATATTTATAAGGAATATCCATTGTGAAAGCCGTATTTGTTCTGTGTTACTATGAACCCTTTGCCTTTGATGCAGACTTTTGCTGACATAGCCTAGTGAGCATGGAATTTGTACATTTGGTGGTAGTGTAGGACACATTTTCATAATAAAATAATGGGAAGCTTTACAAGGGGAAAGTATGTTCATTTTTCCTTCCAAAAGCATTAAAAAGAGCTAACTTTTCAATAACTTGTGATTAAGAAAAGAGAGTAGATTCTAAATAGAAAAAGGCTAGAAATCTCCCTGAATCATATCCCCCTCTCTGACTTGCATTAATACACAAATTTGGAGTATAGTCAGTTATCAGTTATCTGGTTAGTTATGTATATATATATGAATACTAGACTGTGAGTGAGGTGTTTATGTGAGGCCTTTTAAAAAAACTTTCAGTGAGCTTGGCATAGATTGATCACAAAGTTTGAATCCCTTTTTTTCAATCAATTCTTCTATTACATTAAACCATATCAAACCATAAGAATCTCTTCAGTGATATTAATAAGGCTTTTCCTCTTTTCAATCTATCATCCTTTGAACATTATTTTTCGTTTAATGCTGCTTCCTCGTGGACATCAAGTAACTGCAGCAGCATCAAAAAATGCAAGTTACATACATACATAAAGGATGACAGGAGGACTCTTTGATGGCCTTCTGCTTCTGACTATTTCTGCTCTTTTACTCATTCTTTTCCTGGTGTCTGTCTTGAAGGTCTTACCCCCCCAATCCTAGATTTCTCCCTTCAGTTTTCCAGATGAGCTGATGACAGCTCCATGTCAATGAGACCGCTGGGTGCTTTCATTTTGCCGTGGAAGACTCTGGGAGCACAAGTATTCAAAATGATCCAGTGAGTCAGTCAGGAATAAAATCATGTGTCCAATGTTTGATTTAGTCATCTGGTCTGATAACTTATTCAATCTTTTGTAACTTAGAATTTATCTAGACAGAATGTTCTTGTATGATGCACATGTACACCTATAGATATTTTAAAAATCATAAAATTATTGCATACGTTTGGCAGTGGTGGTGGTGATTGTATTTACAAATCATTCTTGTCCATCTAGTAATGAGATATTACAAACTCAAACTTTCTCTTTCCTTCTAAGTCTGATAACTTCCTGGATTTTTCCTCATTTCTTTTTTTGCCAGGTACTGAGAATCAACACTTACATCTTTAACTGTCATGGTTGTGATCTGACTTAAAAGCTGAGAAATTGTCAGAAACTTATTTCATTGTATCTGTATCTCACAATCAGCTAGAAGTTTAAAATTTTTCTGCTTGTATTTATGTAGGGCAAGATTTTTTTAACTCCACATATGTCTTAGCATATTTACATTTTACAACATAGTGATTATCATTCCTATCTCTACTTACAGTTACCCTGAAAATATACAATACACACTACAGAGTTTGAGAGAGAGCTGTGTGGTGTAAAGAGCTCTCTGCTGAGAGTTTGGAGATTTTGTTCAGAGCTCCAGTTTCTCATCTGTAAAGAGAAAACTTCAGTCAACGTTTATAGAGCAACTACCATGTGCCAGCAACTGTTGTAGGTGCTGGTGAGAATGAGAGACAGTTTCTCAGTTGGAGCTTATAATATTGGGCATGATCTGTAATGATAGATCCTTAATGATTTTTAATTTCTTGTTATATTTTTCTTCTTTAAGAGCTCTCTCTGGACCTGCTAGTTTAGAAGAGGAATACTTGTAACTTGAGCTACATAACTGAAATAATAGAATGTTCAAGCTGGAAAGAACCTGCAGGGTTATTCAGGCCATCCATCTGACTTTGTGAAATGTTTCTTTAAGGCATGTAGCTGAAGCAACGTGGCCACTAAGTTCTCACAGCTGGTTAGTGGTTGGGTTTGCACTAACTGTAGTTTCTGATTCCTGGTTTAGTGATGTTTCAGCTATCCCAAGCTGTCTCTTCATAACACGAGGAGAAATAAATGTATATTTCTATAGTATTTTATATCCAGGTACCAGGAGGGGAGATTTATAAAAAGGAACAGAGGGAGAAATGGAATGGGATATTTGTTTATTTGTTCTGTTCTGTTTTTTGTTCTCTGGTTACTGGTTTCACTATTGTATAGCTGTGAATGTATTTCTGAAATTTTTAAAAGTGGACCTATTTACTATTTCTTTCTTTAGAATACATGTTGGTGTTAAATTTGTTAATACTGTGCTGGTATTTAAGTGAGAAATAAATAAGTGTTTAAACCTAGAACAGCTAATCTGAGCCTGAATTTTTCTTTTTCCTAATGACATCTAATTTTCTGATACTGTCTTTTAAGTTACAGATTCCTTTATAAATTCCTATATCAATTTGGCTGGCCAAATATGTTAGTGGTAGAGTTCAGGTTCTGGTATAATTCTTGATTAATTCTGGACTCAGTATTTACAAGTTTGTGACTTTAGGCATGTAATATAACTACTCTCTATGATCCTATTTCTTTGTCTGCAAAATGGAGATGAGATTGTGATGAGAATTTAGTGAGATTGTTTATGCAAAACATTTAGCTGAAGCCTAGGAAAGGGTTTACTGTATGTCAGTTGTTATTATTGTTATGATTCATGAACATCAAATTTTCAGTAAAAATAATGGGTGGAGGTGGTCTCCAGAAACAGTGCTTGCAGGAATATTTGTCAAAGCAAATAAATTTTTTATATTTGTGGAATGGACCAAACCAGTTTTGATATTGATGTGACCCCTGCTATTGCTGGAAACCAGATTTAGTTTATGGGTCTTGGCTGCCAAATGAATGAAGCAGCGAGCCAGTTTTGTATAAGTGGGCTCTGCATGATTCCTGGGAGTGTCCGGACTGTGAGGAAGGCACAAATGTATTTTACTGTTGCAGGCCTCTCTTCCTGCCATGAGTGACATTATCTAGATAGCTTGGCTAAGCCCAGACATTTCACCCGACTGGCAGCAGGACAACTGTGAAACAGAAATAGACAGCCTCAGTCAGGTGAAATAAACCACTAGGGAATGAGGGAAGGGGGTGCAAGAGCTTGTAGAAACACAATAATCAAGGAGAAGTTTGGGCAAGGTTGTGATAAAATAAAAACTTAAGTATATAAACCCCATAGCATTACAATTAGAAAGGGTAGGATAATATTTTTGAGATCATCATCAAGTTTTTCTTGGCATTTTCCATTCCCACTGTCCCTTCTGCTAAGCTCATCCTCCACTCCCTTTCCCTTTGCAGACTGAAGCAGATTGGCACCTGCCATGTGGACAGATGACACTGAGGACCAGGTTCAACCTGTCCTTCCTCCACTCGTTCTGCATATATAAATGCCATGGTACTGATGGAACCCCTCTACTTGTAGATGTATCCTGAACAAGAGAGTGGAGAGTCACTGGGATTAACTGAGATTGTCTAATTACTTCAAGAACTTTCTATCCCAGTAAAAATTTAGTAGTTAAAACAAAGGAAATAATGTTAAATTCTTGAATATCTGGGTTTAAAGATGAGGATCAAATTCATTATATATTTTTTCCCCTTCAATTTCTAGTTTCGATGCAATAACATTTTAAGAAAGATTCATATTCTTGTAATACATGTGAAAAAGGAAGTATGAGGAAATTTCTCATGAAGATTTCACTGATGTTTTCTATAATCATGAAGCCAATATATCAATGCAGTATAGCTCCATTTGTAGGCAACAATGACAATAACCCTAAAGCTTTCTTGGTGAATTGAAATAAACCTCTACCTGAAGGATAGGTCTTTGTGTTCATTATTTTCACAAACATTTATTGAGCACCAATTATAGGTCACACAGCATGCTTAGCACCGTGGGTATACTGATAACAAGTGTGTATGGTCCATGGAGAGGGATGGTTGGCAAGCGGACAAGCTAAGAGTCTATGTGAAATCGTAGGGATGGGAGTATAGATCTTAAAGTAATTTTCACATAAGATTATGTAATCATAGACATAAATGGAAATTGGATAATCTGTAATTTGCCCTCTCATCTAACATTCTCATGCCCTAAATAGCTTTGGAGAAGGTCAGGATACTGGGAACACTGTGGGCTAGTGTGTTCTCATTGGTTGACTTGGCTTGCTAATTCAAAGTATAGGATTTTACCTCTCAATTACTCATTTTAACATTCCAGTGCATTTTTAGAACAACATAATTTTGGAAGCTGCCAAGAAGATGAGTGAATGTTAACTGACTTAGCAGATCTACGAAAGCTGAAACCAAAGACCATCAATATGCTAGTTGAAATTGCTGAGGCTGGAAATATTCCCAAATAGAAACCACCAGGTGCTTCTGAAGGGCAGAATGTAGGTTGGGGCTGAAAGCAGGAAATAGGTGAGCAGTGTTGTAATGAAGAGTTCCCATTCCTCCTTATTCCTCCTTATTCCTCCTCCTTCCCACGTAGAAGCCTGGAGGTTAACCAGGTGAACCAAAGGTGTTCTGCTCTTGAAGATGCCAGATACTGTTAAGAGTGGATATATTGGGGAAATACCATAATAAAAGTGAGGAAAATGTGAAAATCTACATTCTGAAAAATAAGACCTCAGAACCCCTCTTCATGGGTGTGGATAAAATGAAAGTTCCTGTGGCCAGGATTCTCACCTGGCCATGGTTGACTAGCTCACTGCACACCTGTGGGCAATACATGGCTGTTGACTCTATAAAAAGAGCTCCACCCAGTACTCTGGGAGCAACATGGTGGCGGGGCTGCAAGGCTTCAGGAGAGCAGAGCAGAGGCTGGAGTGGTGGCAGCGCTGAGGACAGAGGGGCTTGGAGGATGGCTGTGCGGACGGAGGGGCCCAGAGGCAGAGACTGGCTTGCTGCCTGCAGACTCGCTCTGAGTGAATGGGATTTTAGTGACTGACCTGCCACTCAGAAATAAAGTTGGGTATAACCCTTTCACACTGAGAACGTTCTGCTGTCATTTTCTTTGGCCACATTGAATACATAGCGAACTTGCCCAGGGCTGAAACCCAGTGGCAAGACAACAGGATTCTTAACTTCCAGAATGCTGAAGGTCAAATGTACATTTCCTTAGGCAGGCAAGTGTAGGATTCTTCTCTGGGAAAACAGCCCATGCAGAGAGACCCACAGATATTGTCGGTAATACAGCTTTTCTGGAAAGATGGGGAAAGTGAAATGTCTGGTATAAGGGAGTTAAATCCTACCTTTTATAGCTTGTAGTCCTTAGTGAAAAATCAGGATATGTCACAATAAGCATGTTATTTGTTTTTATATAACATTGGAAATGCAATATCAAAAAATGCTGCAGAAGTATTTGAAAATGGATCTATTCATTTTCCTCCTCCTATCAAGGATTCGGAGTGGGGTAAGAAAATGAGAAATGTGTTACTTTATAAAAAATAAAAATATAAAGACAATCAGTAGAGGGTCATGGAGTCAAATATATCTGGATTCAAATTTCACCTTCTCCACCTATGAACTCTGTGACCTTGATCATATTACTTAAATTTTCTGAACATGAGTTCTCACCTTGGTATATGGAAAAATAGGATCAACTGCACAGTAAGCATTCAATAAGTATTAAATGAGATAATGTACTGAAATGCTTAGTATAGTACTCAATAAGGCTTAACTAATACTATTACGAAAATGCTTTGTGAAAGATAGGAAGAAAAGTAAACTCAGAATAAGGAAAGGAATAAATATTTGACACACACACACACTCACAGTAAATACAGAGAAGGGGAGCTAGTAAGGGGTGCATGTAGTAAAATTTATAAATTTATAAGGGACAGTTACATTGGTCCTTTATGTTTCCATTAAAAGAACCAGATTAAAAGAAACAATGCAATTCTGGTAAGAAAGAAGAAGAGAGGAATTTCCTAAATAATCTTTTGTTGACTCATCTAACTCCTCTGTGGAACAAGGTGGTATATAAATAAATTTAAAGGATTTACTGAGTACCTACAATAAACAAGGCACCGATTTCAAGGAAAAGGTTACATAGTTGTTATATTTAATAAAAGTACTTTCACTTATATTGTTTCCCTTTATTTTCATAATTGCCTTGTAAAATAGGTAGGATAACACTTCACAGTTGGTTTTGTTAGGGGTAGAAATGAGAAAGGGTGGTAAAAAGAAAAAGAAACTATAGAAGTTGCCTGAACATTAGCATAGCTGTGGAAACAAGATACAGATAATAATTTTGTTATAGGTACCTTTTTTTTATAACTTAGTGTGACAACTTGTGTATTAGGTTTGAGTATGAAATACAACTGCCAAATGAACTAGAATACTGATGTTACCTCGTTTACACTATCTCTCCCCAGTAAAAAAATGTTTCCATGAGAATTCAAATTGATTGACAGGAAAGCCATCAGAGCACAGTTATGGGATGCTCTTGATGACTGATATCATCAAATTAGGACACATGATGCCCCCCAACATGCCCTAAGACTGTATTTGCCAAGCAACCAGAATGTCCATGTCAGCTGGCCAAGTCACCGTCATATCTGGGTGGTGGCAAAATTACATTGACAGAACTGCATTCATTGACTTCATGTAGACCATCTGTTGACACTTATTCTTCATCTGTATTTCAGTACAGTAGGTTAGGTTAAAACCTTCTCTTACATCGAATCAAGTTCTAGGCATGCCTTTTTGATGAGTATTACATATTATTTTAAGTGATAATTGAAGAACTCAGTTTCTGCAGAGATTCAAGATGAGTAATACATCCATATGATTTTCCAGTACATTAAAAGGAAACCCAATTAACTAAAATGAACTTGAGTTCATTTTGATAAGAATGAAGCAAAGATGATTAATCTATTGGATTAAACAAATATGGCATTAGAAGCATTTGTGCTAGTGTCAGAATATAGACTGCACAGTCTGTTATACTCTTTATATTGTGTGTACATTTAAGATACTATCAAACTCTTAATCACTACCCTTATGTTGAAGCTTTGTTTGTCTTAGCTAGTGAAATGTCACTTCAACAAAACCAAAAGAATTTTTAAAAATACCCACATGCTTAGAAAGCAGAAAATAGCAAAATGTGGGAAAGAAGTCATCTTTGCAAGGAAAGGTCGTCAGAAACATATGGATCCCAAGTGAAATTAAAATAAGGTTTCTGTACAGACCAGATACTGTGGTAGATAACGATGCCACAGGCCAGACAGAAGGTTCCCAAGGCCCCAGGCTGCTTTCTTACTTCTGCTCGGCTGAAGATTTTATCCAACATTACTTTGGTGATGACACTTGTTATACATCCTCTGGATCTTCAGATGCTAAATCATCCTGTAATAGACTTTATCCAGGAAACCTAAAGGCCAGCCATATTTCATCATTTCTTAAGTTTCAGTGATTATAAAACAGCCATCTGTACATGTCTGGAAGCATATTTGTATTTGGGCTATTACTTCATAATGTACTAACAATCCAATCTCCAATAATCTCTAATTCTCTATTTAAAAAACAAGTCCATAGAAAATTTTTAAATGGTTATATTTTTTTAATTCATATTTTATTTAGTTGAAATGCATGTAAGACTTCTTTCATCCATACTAAATAGGAAGAGAATAAGTAATTACATGGAATAACAAGGAATATGTTCATTGAAAACTTTTTGACTTTATCTCATTGAGGTTTTTTTTCTAATTAAGCAAACTGCCCATGTGCTTAGAGTTGGAGACCATACATCCCATATAGAAAGCCCACCTGGAATTTTCCATCAAAAATAAACTCTTCTACTCTGGTTTAGTGTTAATGTATTACCTTTCAATTTTGATTTATTAGATGCTTTTATTACCAACCAGATTCAAAGTAGGGAGAGGGTGAGTTGCATGCTATAAAAGTAGCTTTGAAATTCAGCCCTAGCAAACAACTCTCCCTTTAAGACCTTTGAGCCTATGTGGTCAAAAACATCTGACACTAATCCACGCACAACTGATGTCTGGCATTCTGCCATCAGATGTTTATTCTTTGAGGTTAAAGCAAATATACAGATCTTGTTGATCAGTTGGAGATGGGCTGGAGAGGTAATAATATATTACGTATTTATTAGTGATGCATATATTAGTGTGAATGTGGCTTTTTTTAAAATAGGATTGTTTTCTCTTATGAGGAAAGCTTGAAGAGCTTGTTTGTCTAGAGCAGAAAGTGCAGGATTGGGTGCTTTAATGAGTGCAAGAGAGAAAGGAGTAGAGATGGAACATGGTAGAAATGGAAAGTGGAATAGTAGAGAGTTGGAAAAGCTGGTTAGGGGTGGGCCATACCAATCAGGTTCCCAGCAGAAAACATAGAGTATTCAAATTGGATAATATAATAGGTGATTTATAAAGGATGGGGTAGGAATACATCAGGATGGAGGAGTAGATTCTAGAAGCAGAAAGCTGTGCAGATAAGGCTGCCTGATAAAAGTTGTACCCTTTGGTGGGAAGATCCTGTGGAGCAAGTATCAAGGTACAGTGGGAAGATAGCCACATACAGCATCCATCAAAAGACTTGAACTTCAGTCTCTGCTCTGCCGGGTACATAGGTAAGTCTTGATTCTCTGTGCCTCAGTTTTCTCATTCAAAAAAGATAATTTCTTTCAGAAAGTAATTTTGAGGGTTAGATGACCTCATTTATATAAAAGTTCCAAATACAGATCCCTACAGAGAAGGAAGATTGGAAGAAATGAATGTTTAATCTCAAAAGTTTAGAGGCACATGTGAAAGGAGAAGAAAACCTCCTTTAGCTGAAGGCTAATACATGGGGGGTAATCTACATAAATGTGTTCACAGACTTATGTTTCAAAGACATGTGTATATAAACATGGCATCAATTAGCAAATTTAGGAAGAGAGGAGGACAGAGAGGGAGAGGAAAAATATATATTAAAACCCAAACTTTTTCCCAAGTTATTAGGATAAAGAATATTAAATACCTGTTTTGCTACTGGAGGTCTGACTAAACAATGCATACATAATCACAGGGCCTGTGCCCCTACACAGTGGAAACGGAATTGCTCATAGTCTTTAGCAAAGGGTTGGTTGCAAACATTTTTTCATATTTCTTCATAAATGTATGCCTTAGTCACATACATATTTTTAGTCTGCATTATTAAATTTCTCAGTAAGCCACTGGAGGAGACTTGAAAACTTTTTTTTCTCTGTTTCCCTTTGGAGCTAGCTTTCACTACATCTCAGCATATAGTAATGTAGGATGAATGTCAATGCACTTTATTGCCCATGAGATACTCTCGTAAGAAAAATTACTAGTTCAAAGGGATGATACACTTCTTAAGTCTGCATCAGGGAAAAGAGAAATTACCTGTTTAATCTTCTGAATTTGGTACTGTGCTGTGATATCATCTAACATGAATTCAGTTTAAAATTCTATGTGAAGTCCCTCTGTTTTGACTGTCAATTCAAGGCGGAAAACTATTTTGTTAAAAGTGTCAAGGATATGATGAATGGTGAAGATATCAAGTAGGTTAGCTTATTTTTTTGACTGCCACATGATTCTTCTTGTACTGTATCATGTATGAACAAAAAAGGCATTAATTTAAAGACTGGAAATTCAATGAGTTTTAATCTAATCACCTCAAGGTGCAGCAATATCCTTAACATATTGATGTTTGTGCCTACTTAGCGCCTTTGGTTTATATTCATTATTTGTACCACAGAAGGGGAATCACTAATGAATGCTTTTAAAATGCAAATTTTTCAAGGTCAGAGTTTCAAAAACAGAAGCTTGTTGGCTGAACAATGCACAGCATTTTATTTCTCTATAATAGTTGATTAATCAATCAAAAGGTTGACGAAAATTATTGAAAATTAACTTATAAAAGTAGTTTTTCAGATTCTTCTTTATCTAATTGAGCTTCATATGAGAGAAAGATCTTCCAGAGAGAGAGGAGATGGGAATAGGATAGGTATAAATAATACAGATATTGTACTGTATGGAACGATGTACCCCAAGTAACTTGGCTACATTACAAAAAGCAGAGTTTTTGTAATGCAAATATTACCTCCTCAATGACTCCTTTTAGATAAAAGGTGCTAAACTTGTGGAAGACACTTTTTGAAGTATTCTCCTAGTCTCCATCTCTAGGAAATGTCCTCTTACAGGGAGCCCTGCCTGCCATGTTTAGGTTACATGTCCACACCTGTGCACTTGAGCTGCAACAAGGTGGACACCTGATCCAAACTACATCAGTACAATTAAACCTCTTGCCTGGAAATTTGAAACTGGGACCAGGATTTTCCAGCTAGACTGTAGTCCCATACCAAAGTGCCATTACAGTCCTCCCCTTAGTTTCCACAAGGCACCCTGTAGTTTGATAATGTTTCCTTTTTTCTTTACCTAGTTCACATTGATATCTGGTACTATAACCAAATTTACTTCTTCCGTGGGGTGAACCCTATGGATTGAATTGAAGACTTTGGTTTAGGAATGGCAGGTGTATTATTTACTGTCAAGACATTCTGGGACCCTGTTTCAACAATGAGATCTCCCATGTGCTGTTTCCTCTGAGCCTTCCCACCACAGCTGCTCAGTCTCCAGCTGTTCTCCAGACATATCTTACCTCCAGAATACAGGGATTTCTCTGAGGTATAGAAATCCCCTCACCTTCTCTTAAGAGTGTCATTCTTCTGATCTTAGTGTTAAATCAACAATTTTGAATCAATCTGGGCTTTAGTGTTTCCTTGGACACAAGGTAAAAGCAATAAAATAATACTAAACTTCTATTTTGAAAACAGTTTTAAGTGTTCTTAGCTCCTCAGTGTCTTTCCTCTAATGGGTCTTGCTAAGCAAGCTGATTATCCTTCTAAAAGCACGTTTCTGTTCAAACTCCTCTGGTGTTTAAAACCTATTATTATCTTTGCTTTGTCTACATGAAAATTTACACACACACTAAAATACACTTTTTTATCTAAGAGGTTGGCAAACTTTTTGATTAAAGGACACAGAATATATTTTAGGTCTGTGAGACATAGGGTTTTTGTCTCAACTCTCAGCTCTGCTCTTGCAGCACAGCAGTAGCCATGAACAATATGTAAGCAAATGAGCATTGCTGTCTCTAATAAAACTTTATTTACAAAACAAGTGGTAGGTACGATTGATCTAAACCCAATTCTGTCAGCTTTACTTTCTAACCTATCTCTTCACACACTCAGGGCTCTACTGAAATTAAATTTCTTTCTGTGCCCGTTAGGTACTCTTTACATTCACAGCTCAATGACTCTGTTCCCTAGCTGAGTTGGGGCACAGGGACACTTTCATTTCTCCAAGCACATTTTCCAGAAGAGGTGCTCTCCACATCAATTTTAAGGTAATATGTAGTCATACTGCTCGTTAAGAGTATGATGGCAACATTTCAGAGAAAGCACAAAGAAATACATGATTAAAACACAATGCTAATTCTATGATACAGGTCATTCTATGAA
Source organism: Manis pentadactyla (assembly GCF_030020395.1). Classification (NCBI taxonomy): domain Eukaryota; kingdom Metazoa; phylum Chordata; class Mammalia; order Pholidota; family Manidae; genus Manis; species Manis pentadactyla. The sequence goes on along the minus strand of NC_080023.1, from coordinate 65,917,897 downwards.
ACAGGTAAAGAAAGTGGTGTAAGAGTTATGTCTATTTTTAAAACTATGCTTGCTCCCCTACCCATCTCAGTCAATGATGCTTTCCTTCCACCAACCCCATCCTCCAACAGTCTGGTTATTTCTTTTCTTTCTGCAGAGTTTTCTTTCCTTCATCTGTACTAATCTTAAAAGTACTACCCATCTCTCAAGTTGCAGATTAAATGTTCTATCCTTTATCAATCCTGATCTCTCCAGTTCAGAGTAATTTTGCATTCTTTGGAATTCCTATTGCATTCCATCACATCATATGATCTTGGCATTATGGTTATTTGCTTGTGTTTAGTTCAATAACTAGAATATATAACCAGAGTATCTCTCTTAATATACTGTGTAAATCCCAAAGATCAGTGCTTTGCAGAGAATAGGCATCAAATAGTTATTTGGTTAATACATTTTTAAAATATGTAAAAAATGGATTCCTTCAACTGGTGCTCCCTGTATTTGATGAAGAAGTGTTAACTCTGTATGAAGATCAGTGTCAAAAGCAACCTCTGGTTTACTTATCTTTAAAAAATATCCTCAGGCACCAGTAACCCAGTGTTATTGAACTTAAGTTGGTATTTTTGCTAGCCAAATTTGCTACATATGAAACCCATTGGCCATTTGGGGATTGACAACTTTCCTACTGCTCCTTTCAAAGAACTTCCCAAGAAAACTGGGATGGATAATCTATGTGCCATATGTGCTGTTAAAATAAAGTTGGATATGCACTAATCAAGCGGTTTCCATGAGAAACACAAGGATTCAAAAATATGAAAAATCTTTTTAATTGTAGTTCTTATGGTAGACACTCCAAATAGCAAAATTACATTTCAAACTTTTTTATCTAAAAAAAATATAGTTTATACCAAAGCTTAAATATCTTGGAGCAGAAGCACTGTGGCTGTTTAAAATGTTATATGAAAAAGTTTGAAAAAACAAAGTTTTCTCTTTCATGTTGCCTACAAAGTCTCTAAATTAGTCCTTAGTTTAAAAGAGAGATTTTTTTTTTCTTTTTGAAAGTGGTGGAGACATACGTATAAGGTGCCCCTTTCCCATAGCAGGCTGCATGCAGGTAAGAGAACACGACAGCCAAACTTGAATTCTCTCAGCCGAATGGATTGGCTAAGAACATCCTCATTTTGGTATCATCCCTAGGTACCATCCCCAGGATAATCTAATCTTTTTTATTTCTTTGTTTCTTCAGAAGGAAGGTGAAAGATAAGGAAGAAGTAAGATTGGATACACTTATTTTTAGTGTAGCTAGTGTCAAAAGCCAGCTGGTCTAGCTGATTGTCTTTTTGATAAACATTTCTAATTTTCAATGTAGATGGAAACACCTTAAAATAAACTGTTAAAAAAACTATAAATTGTTATCCAAAGGTGTTTCTATTATTCTTTTCCAAGTTTTATATTAGTATTACAACATGTAGTAAAATAAATTTTACAATGATAATTGAAATTCTTGTAAGTTATTCTATCTTGTAACTTCTTGGAAGTAGATAAACATGTAATTTGTTTGCTTCAAGCATTCTGGAAGAAGCAGATTGAAAGAATACTATGTCCCTTGCAATTCGAATAATTCTTAGTTGTAACTTGTTTCATCTCCCTTCTGAGTTGTCTGTTTCTATCTACAATCACTGTCATTCTTTGAATTTTCTTGTTCAAAATTCCTACCTCTATATCCACAAGTAGCTAAAAAATTTGTACTTATCTTGCAATATTCCTAAAGAAGTTGATTTGATCTTCTTTTTTATGAAATCTAATTTCTCTTTTTCTTCCAGGGTATCTCAGTTTACCAAGGAGAGGAATAATATCAAATGAGAGCAATAGACAATTTAAAAATTCATGATTTCTTAGTTCTTTTCTTCCATTTATAGCCTTTTAACATAGTTATACATGCCAGCAAGATGATTAGTTTAGGGTTCACAAAGATTATAGAATGTTAGGACTTGTCAATGTCTTTGAAAATGGAAACTGCTCTAGCTACTTTAAATGAAGCGATTTATTAAGGAGCATAAATAGCTCACAGAGTCATGTGGATTGCTGAGGTAGGAGAGTGCAGGCTGAACACTGAGGAACAACTCCCGAAGTACCCTCCAGCTCCGGGCTGTTCTGCCCAAGTCAGGGATAAGGCGGCCCCCCGAGCCACGGAATGAGCCCCAGAGGCTGCCTCCTGCACAGCCTCTGTCCTGACCTGCACCAGCAGAAGGGCACTCCTCGCCCTGTCTCTCTCCTCGTGTGACTGGGTCTGACTCAAAGTCCAGCATGATCAGGTAAGGGTAGATTCTAAACCATGAGGAACCTACCTGTGGGGAAGTTTAGGAAATGTCCATTTTTTTTCTTTTATGCAGAAAAACACGGTAGAGGGAGACTGGATCAGAATGGAGTTCATTCATTCATGGTGTCCACCATTTCAGGAACTTTTATTTTCTATGTTCTTTGATTTCCACCTCTCCTTCAGCTGGGATGCTGATACACAGCAAAATGACCAGAATTTAAAAATTGACATATGAATCAGGTTGTGCCAAGATTGATTAAGAACTTATGAGAATAACTTTTTTCCCATTTTTCCCTTCTCTGGTGGGGGAGAAAACATGGCTCCTGTTACCGCATTTACTTAGTCTGTCGGTCTCTCTGTATGTAACCACTTTCCCACCACCACTGTCACCCTCCACCCAGCGCTGCTTCCCTCCTCCTGCAGGAGCTCTGACACTATCACCACCCCGCAGCCCCACTCAGACCGATGCTCTGCACTTGGCTGACACCCTGTTGGGATGCTTTTTACCACCCATCTGAGCTATGACATCCAATAGGGATGGTACCCCTTTAAAAACAGCCCTCCATACATTGCTTGGTTCTCAATAGCCCATGCCAAGTTGCTCCCTGCTCTGAAGCTCTCCTTACCCTGCGTGGGTGCAGCCCCACGCCAGGCCAGCTGCCCTGTGCAGACTTCCTCCTCCTCCTGCTCAGGCTGCCATACCCTGCACTGTGCTACCAGCCTGCTACTCACCCCACTCCTGCTCCCACATTCTGAACAGCTTGTCTTCCAGTGCAGATTCTCTTCTCTTCCTGTTCTGCTCTGACATCCTGCACCGCAGTGACGCCCCTGCATGTAAGTCCACACCTGGGTTCAACTACTCCACAAGCCTCACATTGGACACTGCCACCTACACACACACACACACACACACACACACACACACACACACACACACACAGGTAACCTCCAAACCTGCCTTGTTCTTTGACTCTTCGTGCTGGTTCACTGCCCTCTGCTGTGGACGTCTCCCTTCTCCTTGGGCTCCAGCACCCCATGCCAGCCTGCCCCTCCCTGCATGAGGAAGACACTCTTCAGTCCACTTGGTCTCGGCGACACCCTGATCTGGACTATTATAACACCTCTTTCCCTGACATGGCTTTTGGCCTGAATTCAGTAAGAGAATGAAAAGGAAGTAAAAAAGAGAATTTAAGACCTGGAACATGGTCAGGGAAATGGGGGTCTGCAGTGTGGTAAGATCCAAAGTTATGATTGTGTATGAGTGACATCTCATTGGTAGTTATTACGTAGGTGATTAATGGGACTGGCTTTACATTCCAGAAAATAAGTCACAATTAAGTGTGTAGAGGGGGGCAAAGACAAGATACTAGTAGAATAATTCCTCTGAGAAATGAGAAACTGACCTGGACAAGATCTGTGATAGAGGCCCTGAGAGGCAGGGATGCAGTTACTTGACATTATCATTCCAGAATGCCAGTCCCAGCCTGACCTGCTTTGTGAAGATGCAATATTAAAAGGAAGACAAAACTTTTATCAAACAAGCTGCCAGGTGTCTTAGCTTTTTGTAGATGACATTCTGGATGCTTTTGGTTGCATCACCTACATTCCTGCTGCAAGACTGGGGCACTCATTCCACACAGCCAGGCATTTAGTTAGCTTGCAGCTGAGTTCCTCCTTATAACTGCCCTAAGCTGAAGGAAGCTGCCTTGCTCAACAACGTTATGCTCCCTGTAAAGGTGCAACTCACATTTAATGACTGGCTCATGAGGGAACACAAAACCCTGGTCCCACTGCCTCCTGAGTGAGAAACCAGTCCAGCTCCAGAGCTACCACGTGGGTCAGCTGAGGCCTCCTTGGCAATTGTATTCAACTTTTCCTCTGACCAGTGTTGCTTCCCTTACCCCTTGCAGGTTTTGCTTCTGAGAGCATCTCCAATATACCTCCTGCATGCCAATCTCAGAGTCTCAGGTCTGTTTCTGGGAAACTGGATTTAAAATATTCTCAGTCCCGAGCAGATGTTGGTAATCATTCTCTGTCATTGGTTGACATCCCCTGAAGTCATACCTAGAGATGCTAATTTAGAAGCAATTGTACCTTCCAAAAGCATTTCATTCCTTCTCAGGAACTAGTTCAGACATTAGAGAAATCTAGTTCTTCAATGACTATACCTGATAAAAGTTTAAATAAGCTTCGTCACCTATAGGTATTGAAGATTTATTTTCCTCCTCTGAGTCACTGTAGGTATCATATAATGAATCACTCCACATGCAATATGGATATGAATCATTTCCACATAGTGTTTAACTTCCCAAGAGCCATATTTGTCATTGTGGCTGTCATACAAAGGTATCTACTTGTAAATACTACAGATCATATGGTTTATACACATAAAGGATACATTTATTTCATTTTATTTTTCTATGTTTATTGTTGTTGCTTATTTGCCCCTCTGTTTGTTGTTTGTTGGGGTGGGAGGAGATTGAAATTAATTAGTGATAGGATATTAGAAAGGTGAACTCCTAAGAGCAGGGGGATAAGATTTGTATTTAGAACATTAATAGACACATAGTAGGTATCAATAAACGTTTGTTAAGTACAAGTCTATAAAAAATAACTAAATCCAATGTAACATGAAGCCCATAGTCTCTGTGCCAGTAGAAAAGACAGAGAATGAGAGGGGCCTGTCAAGCACTTTCAGGCATCAGGTGCGACCTCAAGCTGCTTGAACAATGCTAGACGGAGTTTAAGATGGCTTTGGATTTATTAGCATATTTTATGTGATGTTAGATTCTATGCAGTGATAAATTCTAACACTGAATTAGAACTTTGGTTTGATACAAAGAATAATTTTCAGAAGAGTAGAGGCTTGCGTGGATTGTGAACCAAAATACTAGAACAGAAATCTAGCCAATTTGATAAAAGAGAGATATTTTAGATTTATTTATCTCAATAATTCAGTCTAATTTCTGTCTCTCTTTCTCTCTCTCTCCCCTTAAAAATCTGCATTCCCTATCCCATTTCCAATTTAAAATTCAAAGCTAAACATGCATGGTTCCAGCATATCTGTCATGGAGCAAAAGTCCGTTTGAAATCTTACCTGGCTAGTGTCCTGCTGACACAATGCCCAGGTGCTCTCACCTCTTAAGGAGAGACTTAGGAGGCCAAGGGTGTGACAATGCCCTAAGCAGTCGCTACTATTTAAGTGTTTAGCACTTAGCATTTTGCATAAGCTCTGACCTGCTTTAGTTCATATAATGCTTGTGACTCCCCTACAAGGTATAGGATATTATTTTTTATTATCCCTGTGGCACCCCGGGCAGGGAAAGAGCAGGGCAAACCCCAGAGGGGAGCTGGGGTGGGGAGGAGGATGGCACAGTAAGTGGTGCATGCAAAGAGGTCAGCAGAGCCAGGCCAGGGGTTTATAGGAGGAGGCGGGAAGGAGCCAAGGTCCTTATTGGAGGGGCAGAAGGGACACAAAAGCAGACCAGCTACGTACATCCACAAACAGCAGTCCCACAAATTTTTAGCACGGGGCACTTGTGTTCCTTGGGAGAGAAAGTGTTGCTGATGTTACCTCTTCTTGTTCATTGCTTGGTGAGATTCCCAAGCCTGCCCTTGCTTTCACCACCTGTCATTATTGCTTAGGAATAGGGGGACAACAGTTTCATTTGCCAGGGACCATCCCAGGAAATGCCCTAGTTTTAGCACTGAAAGTCCTGTGTTCCTAAATACCTCTCAGTCTGGAGGAAATCTAGACAGTAGGTTGGCCTAGTAATTAATGATCCTCCCATTGAATTTTATTAGATAAAAATGATTTGATTAGTTATTGGTCTGTGCTTGGAGAGGCCACTTCCCTGCATTTTTGCAGATCTTACATGAGCAAATGAATAAAGGAAAAAAAGTTTCAGAACTGGACTGAATTTATTACCGAAACAAATAAATAAAAGAATGGTAATATGCTTCAGTATGGCCATCACCTCTGCTGGACTTACAGTCAGGAAAGAACTGAGTGGGGGAGTGTGAGGAGGGCCTGGGGATTTTGAGGAAGAACAAGTTTTAAGTTCAAGGTATTTAGTTTTAGTTTGGGCCTAGGACAAGATGGATTCTTTGCTCAGTTTGTGGGGTTCGAAAAGATGAGCTGGCAATGGGTCAAGAACCTAGGGGAAAAGGAAGTCAATAAATGTGAGTTTAAAACACTTCCTCATGAGAGTGAAGTACAAGGTTAGCATCATGTCTCATATTTCCTGACCTCTGTCCCCTTCAAACTTGAAACCAGTTGTCATTACTTCTTGGCAAGTTTCTTTCCCCCAGATTTCATTCGTCATATACTGATGTGGTACTAGTTGCTAAAGGTATATGTACCTTTGATTCTGCCTTTTCTTGGCTTGGTGAGATGAAACTACAAAGTAGGTTTATAAAAAAAAGGAACTTTTGCCTTCCTTAGGTAGCAGGCAGGGCAGCTAGTGAAAAAGTGTGTGCTGTGTTAGTGGGGGTGGGGAGGGTGCGGAGTGAGGAGGCCGCCACCTCTCTCGGAATTGCTAGTATTTGGTCTCCCAGCCACCCTGAGGTCTGTTCTGCGCAGCTGCTGAAATAGGCCAGGCCTGCAGGATATATGCGTATGTTTGGTTTCTAGAGGACACTTGTTTTTCTAAACTCCTTTTCCCCTTTCCAAAATCTGGCAGCCGTTAGTCATCTGTACTGAGCACGAACCCACAAGTGTGCGTGTGTGGCTCCGCGGCCTCACATCAGGCCCCGCCCTCGCCCTCGCCCTCAGACACACACTGACACACGGAGGCAAGACCTGGCCTCGGCTGGAGAGGCTCCGCTCCAGCCACTAGCCCCAGGGCCCGTTTAGCCTCCTCCCCTAAAGGGGGCCCCCCGGCTGCGCCGTGCCAGCGCCGAGAGTCGGGAAGAAAGTTCGCAGCGCCTGGGGAGTCGGGCCGCCGCGGAAGGGGGCCAGAAGGGAGGGATCTCCCCGCCAAGCTGGTGCGGAGCGCCGCGTCCCAGGGGCTCTCGCGCCGCAGCCGGACCTCAGCCCTCCGGGCCGAATGGGACTCCCGATCTGTGTCCGAGGCGGGCGCTAGGAGCCCGGCCCGAGGCGGGGAGGAACTTCTGCGAGCTGTCGCCGCGGGCCCTCGTCGTCTGCAGGAACTCTCCGGAATCCTCGGGGAGGACTGGATCGCGCTTCCACTAGGATTCGTCAGGAGTTCCGGCGGCCGCTGCGGCGGGTGCAGAGTCTCCCTTTGTCCTCCTAGGACCTCCCTCCCTCTGTCAGTTAGTGGGTCCCGCGGCCCCAGGCGCCGGCGCCCTAATTGTCGGCAGTCCCCCACTCCAGGGTGCGTCCCTGGTATCTGCTACCACCTTAGCGTCCCCACCAAGTGGAGCCGAGGGGGCTGCGAGCAGAAGGGCGTTACAGGCCCTTGGCCGCGCGATGGTGGCGGGGCTGTCCCTGGCCCGCAGCCCCGGGAGCTGGCTGGTCCCCGGGCTGTGGCTGCTGGCGCTCATCGGTCCTGGGGGGCTGGTGGGCGCCCAGGAAGAGCGTTCCTGCAAAGGAGCCTTTGATCTCTACTTCGTCCTGGACAAGTGAGTGCCGGAGGGAGATCCAGGGGTGCTGGTGAGAGTGGCACTGGATGATCTGCTGATCTGTGGCTGGGGAGGCTGAGATGTGTGGCCCTGGGAGGGGTGTAAGAAACCCCGTGACGGGTGCTCCTTTGCTCTCTCTTTCTGGAGGGCAGGCTCTTTCGGATGTGTGCGGGTCGGGGGGTGATCGGAGGAGCCCTGAACTGCCTGCCAGTCTTGGGCCTCTTGGGAAATGGGAATGGGGGCGCTTGGGGTGGCCTTTGGCGCTCTGGAGCCCAGAAAGGGTTCTTTCTCTGCCCCTCTGTCCTTACCCGCTCAACGCTTGCTGAAGTTTGCCTGTTTTTATCATGATCACAGCACTTTCCTTGTAGCCAGGAATAGCCTAGGGTGAACATACCCAGTGTGTTTTGCATTTCCTGAGAAAGAAGTCTGTGTTTATTTTGAAGAGCCAGGGTTCTACCCAAACAATTAGCAGGCAGGTGATCTCCGAAGATGAGTTGACTTCCTTGATTCTTGCAGCAACTAAATTACAGATACTGATACTGTTACTTTGCTTGAAGAGGCAGGGTTACCCCCATGTAAATGTTTTGTTTCTCTGATTAGTTCAATTTCATTTCTCAGGTCTGGGAGTGTGGCGAATAATTGGATTGAAATTTACAATTTCGTCCAGCAACTTACGGAGAGATTTGTGAGGTATTTATTCCACTTCACTTTTCTATGCCAGGAGCACCAGGTGGAGGGAACTAGAGTAAACCATAGGGTATCCCTTTTTTTGGAAGTCTTTAGCAGGGAAAGCCTTTATTGAAATGTTGATTTTTAAGTGCCTGAAGGTCGTTATCACACGCAAGCTGTTATCAGGACAGCCTTTCAGCTGTTGAGGGCTTATTTCACCTGAAGCCCAACAACTTGGCCCAGATTCTGGGGAAACATCTTCAAATATGATTCCAAATGTCTTTTCATTTCTGAATTTTCATCCGTTTTGAATTTCAGTTATGCTTTCTCATAATTTATCACATTAAAGAAATTTTGTGCTAATAGTATCCATAATATATTTTCCTTTCCACACAATTGTAGAGGTTCTCATTAAAAAAAAAAAGTGTCGGTAAACTTCAAATGAACATGTGTTAATAATCCACTACCAGAAAAGCCACTTGTGTGTGTTTAAAGAAATGACTTGTGTTTCAGTGTGTGGGTGTGTGACTGGTTTAAAATTTAACTGTTCTATATATGCAATAGGACTTACTAGCAAAGGCTGGTTTTCTCTCCTATAAAAAGCATAACTGCTATGAAATCCAGCTTACTCTCTACTTAGAGGTAACCAGGAATTAGTGGCATCCTTATTTAAAAATAACCCAGGACACCAGCCTTTTGAACCTTTTTTCCTCCTTTTTTTTTAAAAAAAAAAGAAAAAGAAAAATATGCAATGAGCAAATGCAAGTTTATCAAGATAATGGAAAGGACACAAAAAGGAGCTGTATCATTAAATATTGCTTCTTTCAGTCTTGTTAGCCCAAATGTTTTCTGTAAAACAGGCTTGGATGATCAAAACATTTTGAAAGTCATGTTGCAAGTAACTTCAAACAATCTGTAGAGGCCTAGGCAATCCTTGCTTTCAGTTATTGGCAGCGGTAAACTTATTCCTATAAAAATGTATGCTTGTCCATGTTCAATCATCAGGCTCCTGCTTAAGAAGCCAAGTATGACACTCTCATTTCTGGACGGGGTCTGAAGTAAAACTGTCTAAGAGAGAAAAATAAACAAGGTCCTATATCCTTAAATGTCAAAGGCAGGAGACAGTTGTTTATAAATTTTCTGATTTAATCCAAGAGTGTACAGAGATTATCACATAGATTTTGATTGAAAGCAACAGATCATTTCAATACAACCTTTTCAAAGTGGGCTCTTATTTATCTGGTCTGGTTTGCAAGTTGGAATTCGGTAATACACAGTTGTCTGACTTCAGTGTAGTTGCTCAGTTACTAACAATGTATTGTGGGAATTGACTACTTAAGAGGATGACTTTTAAAATATGTACAAGCCTTTGAGATCATTCTGATTGTCAGTTTCTAGATCTTAGTTTTGTATCTTCAGTTGCACAGAGTATCTTAGAAACAAGAACCATTCTGTGAGATAAATGCCTAAAGCTTGAAAGATGTTGCTAACTGGGGCACTTGTTGCCCCTGCTAACTGGGGCACTTGTTGCCCGTTGAAAGTATGATGTTACTTGGAAAATTGAAACTGTCTTGTCGAATGTGATTTGTTATTCTCTTTCACACTGCCTGTGACACTCCTTCAGGATTCTTACTTCAGGAGAACTTTTGTATGATTCCTGTCACATTTTTTGTATGATTAAATCAAACTGGCAGCTCTTAAGCCCTAAATATTGCTAACAATACCACTCCGAAGGTCTTGGCCTCCTTTAAGCATATGAGGGAGGACACCAAGGGAAGGAATGTTTTCTACAAAAGAATTTTACATTGACCTAGAATTTATCTTTCTAGTTAAGCGCCTTCCTAAATGGCCCTGTGGGTCATGGAGGAGTACTGAGAAGCACTGACTAAATCCAAAATGACTTACGCAGTAATGTTAAGCAGAGTTAGTGTATCTGCTTGGGAGTTCCATTTAAAAGAAGCCTGCACTCACTCAGTGAAACCACTTTTAAATGAGACTCCCTAGTAATATATCTGTATTTTATCAATATTTCTTTTAGTGTTTTAACTGCCTCTTTTCTTATTTTGCAGCCCTCAAATGAGATTATCTTTCATTGTGTTTTCTTCTCAAGCAACCATTATTTTGCCATTAACTGGAGACAGGTTAGTGCATTATCATTTCATTGCAGGCTTTTAGCAGGGACTAATCTTAAAGGAATGATTGATATTTTCAAGTGGTGATTCAGGCCTCTCAGTGGAATCAAGCAAATGCAGACAATTCAGTTCTCTTCACTAATAGAGAGGAAAGGAGGTAATCTGAAAATCAATACCATTCATATTGGCTGTGGAATGTGCAGTGAAATCCAGATCTCTGATGTAGTTATATATTTACTACCTCCCTCCTTTCCCCTTGTCTGTTACTGTAAGAAGTTCCACATCATTCTTGTTTAGATGTAATATATTAAGCAACTAGGGATCTGAAGAATATGAAAGGGGCAAAAGATAAGAATCTGTCTGGCTGATTTACTAGATTCAGCAGACATCCTGCACCTCCAGTCTTAATCTGAAATCCACTGATGCTAAACATATTTACCTTTACAAAGAAACTTACTTTCTATTATATGTACAAACTTCTAACTTATTTGTGTTTTAAGTTTTGCTTTTTCTGGAGAGTATTTCTTCGTAGGTGGAGAGTCCATCTTATAATCTCAGTCTTTTCACTGATACTTCCCTTCCATACTTGTGCGCTTTTGGGTCTTATTAAGGGCCAGCGCAGTAGTAGTCCCTTACAACACACCTGCAACAGCTTTCTATACCCAGTGACACAACAGGCCTGTCTTTATGAAAATAAATTGTCTTCATTGCCTAGATTACTTTCCAAACAGCTTTGGATACAATCTCTCCATTATGAGAAAAAAAGAGCAATGCTACCATTTATGGAGTACACATATAGAGAAAGCACTTAGCATAATGCCAGACACATGATAGGCTCTCTGTAATTGTTACCTGCATACATGTGCCAGGTTCTCTATTTGCCATTCTACATGTGGTTCCTCCAGCACTTCAAAGATGAAGTATTTTCACTGGTCAGCAAGACTGATATTGCTTAAACTTGCATGAAGAGCACTTAAATCATTAACCTAAACTTAGAGATTCTTCCCTTATTGGTTAAACCTTACAGAGGAGAAGATGGAGTGGAATAAAGAGGCTTCTATTTCAAGAGGCTGCATAATGTTGCAGTGAAGAGTCACTGAACCAATTTACTAGCTAAATGGTCAGGGACAAGTTACTCAACCTCTTTATGCCTCAGTTTTTTCCTCCTGTGTAATCATGACAACAATGATGATGATAACAGTAACTCCTTCATAAGACCGTTATGAGAAGTGAAGGCAGGAAATGTGGAGAATGGACGTCAGAGTCCCATATGTGTGTATTCAAGAGATGAAAGCTTTGTTGTTGTGTGGATCTAGGGAATATACTTATATATAAAAGGAGTATCTTCCTGCTTGAAAGGGCTTGTGCTATTCTAGAGGCATCTGAATAATGCTACTTACAACTTATTTTGTATATAGGTGGCTCCTCTGTCTCTTTTTAAATAGAAATGCTTCCATTTTTAACAATTGCATTATTTGTGACATGTTGAATTAGTTTGGGGTGGCCAAAAGTACACTATGAAGGCCTAGGTTAGATTTCCAGTTTTGCCATTTATTGATTTAGAGACTTGGGACAAATCATCTACTCAGTATGTCAGTTTTTACATCTATAAACTGCAGACATAATCTGCCATGTTTTTGAGAGAGAGTTGTCATGAAGATCAAAATAAGGCAATGCATAGAAAAATGCTTTTGTATATCATGAACATTTTCCACTAAGGGATATTATTTTCTACTCCTAGTTGTTCTTTAACTAATTTTATTTAATTAAATAGGATCTCAAATAGGATTCTCAAATAGGATCATTTTTTCATCCATTACACACTTTCAAGTATGTAGGAACAATTCACATATATTTACGCAAGATCACTGAACAAGTGTTTCCATAAATACTGTGGGTCTTTGTTTCAAAGCTTAGAAATTTGAATTATACACACAAACTTGCTTGATGTCATTTGTCACACTCAAATAGATCTGAGTGCATGAGAGATGTGAAGGTTAAGTCAGTAGGTTTCATAATTTTGGTTCTCTTACTCATAATTCTTCAGTACCTTGGTTAACATGAGAAGTGCTTCTTTCATGTTTCTCTGAGTGTTGCTAAATATTTGCAGTAGAGATGAAGCAAGATTGGAAGTTAGTAAGTCCTTGTGATAGAGCTGTGTCTTCTGTTAGGGTTCCAGCATGCTGTCTGGTTACTATGTAAATGCAAACAGAATAGTAAACATGATCCGTTATACATTTTACATTGTCATCATTTAGACACTTTATTCTTTTAAATATTTCACATTGAAACACTACCTTCTTTTCTCTTGCCCCCATGATTTTTATCCTCCATTTATCTGTTAGTCTATCTATCCATCCACTTAGCTATCTGCTTGCCTGCCTTCTGTGCAATATATTGAGCATTGTGGGCTCTGGTAGTAACACAAGGATGAATAATCTAGTGTGTGTGAGAATAGGGGCATGCACATACACATAAATAGCTCAGGACTGTGTTACAGGATCAGATAAGAGGAAAGTGCCAGTGTGGATTCAACACAGAAATATCCAGCCTCTCAATATTAGGGAATTTGAATCTGGACTAATTTTAAAAGATATTTTTAGTTACTATGTTCCATAATTGGGAATAGTGAATATGCTCAGTTCTATTCAATATGATCTTAATGAGGTAAAAGTGATTTAGTTGAAAACATTTAATGAACAATTATTATGTGCTTGCAGTGTGCAAAATCTTTTCCATTCATTACCTCATTTAGTCCTCATATTACCTCCATGTAATACATACTATTATTATCTCTATATAACTTTACAATGAGGAAACAGGCTAAGAAAAGTACTGTAGCTTGTCCAGGGACACAGAGTTAATCAGATTATTAACCAGAATGGTCTCTTAAAGTGTAAAGTAGATCATGCCACTCTCATGCTTAAGATATTCTAATGGCTGAGAAAAGAAAGCCCATGTCCCCCAGAGACCTAAAGCCCTACCTAGCTGCCTCCTCTGATCCTCTCCTACAACATCGTGTGCCTCAGTCTAGCCCACTGAGGGGTTATTTCCATTCTCCGAACAGACCAATCTTGTTTCCACACTTGAAATTCTGCTTTTTCTCTGCCCCAGGACTTCCCCTGGCTGGCTCATTTGTCATTTAGGCCTCAACCTAAGTGTCACCTCCTCTGAGAGGCCTTGCCTGGCCATCAAGTCTAGAGTAATCCTGCCCCTCTTTACAGTAATTTCTGTGAAATTGTTCTGTTTTTTGAGATTGTTATTAATTAATAAATTTATTTTTATCTCCACAACCATAATGTAAAGTGCATGAGATCAGAAGGGTCTTCTTTGTCTGTTCACCCATATACACAATACCTATAACAGAGCTTAGCACATTTACAGGGAAATGTGTTCATTCATTTACAGGGAAATCTGGCAGTATCTTTAAACTTTAGAATGTTCCTATCAGCAATTCTACTTTTTAAAACTATGTCCTTTTGAAATATTAGTACCCATGTGCAAAATCAGACATTGCAGCATTGTTCATAATAGTGAAAACTGTATTCAACTTAAATACTCAATTGATACTATAATTGAATTAGAGTATATACATAATTTTATGTACTATGTAGTCATTAAAATAATTGGAAAATCCATATATATCTACATGAAAATATATCTAAGATATAGTGAGAAAAGCAAGTTGCAGAACACTCTGTTAAGTATAATTTTATTTTTGTAAAATAAAAAATCTTTCACTGTTTTTACGATGTGTGTGTGTAGATAAAATGTGTCAACTATACTTAAAAACAAATTGAAAAAAAAAGAAATTTGCTCAAAGTGGCACAGCTAAGCAGTTAGAACCAGGATTCACACCCAGGTCTGACTCCTGAGCATGTGCACTTAACTATGGTGCTGCCTCAGACTATGTTCCTCCTTCTGCAGTTTTCACAATTAGTCAGAATTCATCATAATTCAAAGACATAACATCCTCTAAATTTATTCTATTCTCTTACAAACCAGTGACGTATAAGAGGAAGTGAGTATTTTTTTTTCAACTCTATTAGGGAAGTAATTACCCCTGTTTAGAAAAGTCAGTTTTGGTCCCATTAATCCTAAGAGGTGTGGGCATGGCATTAGCTCAGATTCTAGTCATGGATATATTAATAGTTACTTTCAGTGAATTCCCCCATCTGCTTTATGAGTATGTTCTAGAAAATTAAGTTACTCATGCCTAAGAGACAGTCCTGGCACACTGAAGTGGTAAAAGGCAGAGGTCGATTTCTCATGGCTCAGTAAGGCATTGAATGGGGAAATGGAGTAACGATATATAAAATGCAGTAGGGATGGACTTCAGGTATGATCCATGTGCCACACAAAGTGTAGACTAAATTGGAAAAATTTTTTGCACAAAACCCAGATTGTGTGGAGCATTTTATATGCAGGTACTTTTGAATCTAGGACCTGTACCTTGGATTCATTAGTCTGAACTCTGAACCACAGAGACCTTGGCATATGTTGGCCTTAGAGTAACATGTTATATAAACAATACATATGATTTCATGGAAAGTATAATAAGAGATAGCTGAGTCTGTTGTTTGTAAGGTAATAGAATGTATTAGCAATGTTTTTGTCTAGAAAATAATCTTCCACTCTTTGAAACCTTTAAATAATGTTTAGATTGGGGATCTAGTAGAAGACAGTTACTTTTTTGCAATTTATCCTTCATGCAGTATTAGTATAGCAGTATATATAGTACCACAATTAAATAGATAGAGTGAATATATTTGATGAATGGATTTCTGCTCGTACTTTTTTCTGATTTTGTCAGTCTGGTTAGTATTGTGGTTTATTAATAGGAGACAAGAAAAGTAGTAGATAAAGTTTATTGTACACTTAGTGTGTATCAAACATTTTGCTAAGTGCTCTTACATGAAGTGGCTCAGGTAAAGTACTAAAATGCTAAGTGTACTATATAAATCATTAGTAATGTTGTACAGATATGAATAGCATCTTGAAAACAGTGGTTTGTTTCATATTCTTCTCAATCTACTAAATTTTCCTTCTGAAAGAAACATTTATTTATCTTATATAACTGGCTAATCATTATAAAATTCTTACATATTGCTACATTTTGTCTGAAGTTACTGTTTATTTCAAGGACTAAATGTCCCTGGCTAATAATCTGTTGAGAGTAAAGAACAGAATTGACCTATGATAGAAACACCTATAACATTTATGCTTATGTAGTCATCTAAATTCGACTCTCATAGCATGGATGTATGAAGCCTTTAGCTTTTGTGGTAGATTGTTTTTCTGTGGCCTCCTGTGACCTGCAGAATACATATGTACAGACATATATGCATACATATGTATGTATAATTATATACATGTAATATGTGTAACAAAGTATATGAATATGTAAGGTAAATGTATTTATTTAATATATAATTTTAAAATCTGGGCTGGACCTATGGCTTACTTTAACCAACAGAATACAGCAGATATAAATGTGAAACTCTACCAGTTCTGGGCCTAAGCCTTAATAAGGCATGAGAGTTTCTTTTTTTAGTGCTCTCTGTGGCCAGTTGCCATATGAAAACTTTGACTACCCTGAGAGCACCATAATAGGAGGAGACCCAACGTAGCCACATAGAGAAGGCACATGGAGAAGAATGAAGATGCTGCTCAACTGTCCCGGCTGAGCTCCTGGGCGATAGCCAGCACCAGCGCAAGCTCCAGTGCCAATTTAAGAAATGGCCTCAGGTTAATGATGAAACCCATATTACTGCCTGCAGAATGTGGCATCAGAAGATAAATAAGGTTAAGGGTGCAGTTGAAAAGCTGAACTTGATAAAGATTTATGATGAGTCTGGTAGACCCCCTCATTGAGACAAAAATTCTTATAAAAATCTAAAAAGTGTGTCTTACAGACACTCTAGGTAAACACAGGGCTTCTTAGAATATTTGGGGTGTGTTTCATCTAATTTACTGCCTAAAGTAGAGAGGAGTCTCTTTTAAAGAAATTTGTGCATGTAGCTTTTGTCTAATTGAGTAGATCATGGGAATGATAGAGTTGATGTCATAGAGTTGATACATAGGACCACAGTATCATAGAGTAAATAAATAGGAGTTTTATCAACTTGGATTAAAAGAGATAGACATATTTCAAGATGAAAAAGACTTCTGGGCCTTCAGCTTCCTATGGGCAGAGGAATCACACATAGGGCTATTGCTTGGGAAAAAAAAAGGATGCCTCAGAAAGTGGAGCCAAAGGCCAGACAGTGGAGCCAAGTGCCATAAAGATAGGTTCCCAGGAAGCAATACTGAGCCCTAATCAAAGAATTGGGACCATAGGCAGCAATGAAATATTAGATACATTTTGGTTATTCAGTGATACATGAGAAAGCACCCCAAAACTTAGTGCTTGACAAGTTTTCTCTCTCATAAGCCTGTAGGTTGATGGCTCGAATGGGAAGTTTCTATCCCTCATGTGATGTTACCTAGAAGTATAGTCATGGTGGCAGGTTACTGATTCTGGAGTTCAGCTAGAGCTGTTTACTGGAACAGCGTGGTTCTCCTCCATGTGACCTCTGCACGTGGCATAGGCTTCTCACAGCATGATGACTGGGTTCCAAGGGGGCGCTTTCCAAGAGCAAGTTTTGTGAGATGAAGGAAGCAAGCAAGCTCCAGGTCTCATGGTTGGATTCAGATGTCCAAGAAGGTCTCTCCTACCTTATTCTATTGCCAAGCAGTAGTAGGGCTAAGCCAGATTCAAGGGGAGAAGGGATAAATTCCACCTCTTGAGAGGGTGGGCACATAATGAGTAGGAAGGAATTGATAGAAGTTATATTTAGAGGTTATCTACCAACATTTATATGTTAAGTAATAATGAATTCCAAGATTTGAAGCCCTTTCTTAAATATATCAGCTTTGAGAAAAAAATATAAACCTGTGTATAACCAAAATAACAAATTAGATTGATAATTTTGGTCCTACTCTTTAGATTCTAGGGCAACCCTTTATCTATCTCAGTAAATTTTGAATTACGAGTGTCCTTTATGATTTATTATTAACTTTTCCCTCTCATTACTCTTATTATTTTGTGTTAATTAAAAGTATTTGTTTATTATCAGCATTAATATATTCTTTACTTTTATTATTTTAATATTACCAATTCTTTCTTGTGTTAGGTGAAAATAGATTGGGACATTTTCCATTACTTCCATGATTTTGAATAGTATTATTAAATTCAAACCCTCAAGGAATTAAGAATGAACAATATTTAGGAATATTTTGCTAGTACACTATGAGGCTGGCAGTTTTATTAGAAAGTAGTATATTTTGAGACTGTTGGTATTGAACTGTTCAAAAGCAACTGTTCAGTTGGTATTCAACTGAATGCTAACTCATAAGATTTGTAGTTTGACTTAATATAGTTGTAAAATTCTGTGCATTTTATGAAGGACTAGGAAAGAGTTTTCAAATGAGGCATACAAAATATGACAACAAAGCTAATAATTTATGCTTAAGTTCTCTTCTGTGGATAAGGAGACAGAGTACAATGGATATAAAGAGTTGGTATTGATTACTGAATGCTTATGTTCCATGCAGTATGCCAAGTGTTTTACATTAATAGTCCCCTTAATTTTTATGTCAAATCCACTATGTAAGTATTATCATTATTTCCATTTTTGAGATGGGAGAAACGGAGGACCAGAGAAGCTATGTAATTTACCCAAGGTCACAAGACTAGAAAGTGGTAGAGGTGGGAACTGAGATTGATCTATATGTTGCATTCATTAGTTGGTACAACGGGACATAATGACAGAATTGAGGGTTGGCTGGCACATGATCTTACTCAATGTGACACGTCAGGTGATAAAAGAATAACAACAACTATCTGTGTTGTACTATCACTTTGTACCAAACACTTTGTATGTATCAACTCATTTGATTTTTCACAGAAGCCCTGTGGAGTTTGTATTAGGGTCGCCTCTATTTATGCACAAAGTAACTGAAGGATGCAAAGGTTAAATAACTTGCCCAGGCTCACATGCTCAGAAGGTGGAGGAGCGTCTGGCTCCAGAGTTTGGCATCTTATCCATTATGCTGTCTCACCTCAAATCCAGTCTGCCACCATTTATAGGTTTTCTACAAGAGCAACATAGTGAGGAGGAGAAGCTATAATGAAAATTTTTGTGTTAGGTGCTACTCACTTCCTTTTCCTGTTTCTCCTAATATCCCTTCTGTCCAGGTGCCCACTACCTTCTGAACTCTCAAAGCTGCCCAATAACATTACATTATAAATATAGTAATGGGTACTTAATAAATATCTGTAGAACAAATGAGTAAAAACCCCATTGGGATGAGCATTATTATATTTACATTTTATGGATACAGAAACTGAACTCCAGGAAATGAAATAATTGCTGGCTCTTACTCAGTTCATCACTTGCAGAACCAGAGTTTCAGTTCATCTCTAATTTACTCCAATTTTTGAGTCTTCCCACCTTATTATTATAAATTTCCATATAATTCCTTCCCAGGACCTTCTCCTCATCAAAGCTTCAATTTAACACTTTCTTTCTTCTCTTCTCTTTCCTTTTCCCATCTCCTTTCTGATCCCTGTATCAAAATTTTCAACCCTCAGCTTGCTGAATGAGCTCTTCTTGGAATCAAGGAGAAAGTAAACTGGGTGAACAACATCCTAAGAGGGGAATGACTAATATCAACGACAACAACAGCAGTCGTACACCTTACTCGGTACTTATGTACCATTGGATCCTCAAGGGGGTTCTCACGGGCTAGGTCTTCTCACCCTACTGTATAGATGAGGAAACAAGATAGGTCTTGGATAGTCCTTGTTCTCTCTGGCTATAAGCCATACCATCCCAGAAACTGTTGTTTTACAGTTTAAAATGTTATCCTAGTCACCTAAAAACCCCTTCAATAGGAAAGACTGGAAAAATGAGTGAGGAAAAGAGCATTCTGACAACATGGAAAGGTTTTTAAATTAGATCAGAGTTTCTTGATTCTGGCTGCACATAAGAATACTCTGGAGAGTTTTCAAGAAGTATCTTAACCTCATCACAAACCAAGCAAATTAAAATCTCTTCAGTTAGAGCCCATAAGTGATTTTTTTAAAAAGCCCTCCAGGTGATTCCAGTGTACAGCCAGGGTGGAGAACTACTCTACATCTGAAAAGATGTGTGTGAGAGGAGCCGTGTTCCACGTGTGAGTCATTCTCATGTCACCATATAGAATCATGGTGTTCACATGTGGGTGCTCAACACATGTGTAGATTGACTGACAGATCTTTGTTATCTGGAAAGATAAGATGTACATTGGAAAGCACAAGTACTATATAGGTATATTATATGAAAAGACATCCTTAGTAGTAGTCCCAAGTAGGAGGTACTTGAAATTATGCCTTAATTGTGTAAGTTGGGCAAGTCAGAATTCTCTGCTAACCATTTTATTGTTCCATTATTTATAAAATATATCTTTAGTTATGTTATCATGCACACCTTCTACATTCAAAAATGTTCTATGGTTGGAGAAAAGCCACTGGTGTGGCATAGTGCATAGCATTTGTAGTTGTTATGTTTCCCCCCACTCCCCTTCTCTTCTCTAACCTTCTTATACTTTCCCTGCCCTTTTTATCTCTTCCTTTCCCTACTCAACAGAAATCTGAGAAATACTAATAGAGCTGAAAGTGTTAATTTTATAGCCTGAAAAAAATTGAGAGTGTGTTTTTACTTTTTCTGTTTCTCTGTCTCTCTGCTTTCTCTTCAATCAATAAAATTGTAAAGTAAGGAAGAAAGCATTGTTTAAGAGTTTGGTCCCCTGATTCTCAGAAAGTAAAAATCAGAAGTTTATTATCCCATTTTATGTGTTTACATTTGACCTCTTTTCAAAAAGTGTTTTAAGTTGCACTGAATATAACAACATTGCAAAAAATTAATAATATATAAAAAGCAAAGTTAAAATCTTGGAAAAGAGGATGTAGCAATATAACTATAGAAGCTTAGAAGAATTTTGTGAACGAGTAAGAAATTTCCTGTGGGCTTCCCAATAATGAAGGCAAGAAATACATGGTTGCAGGTAGCAGAAAGGAGGAAGTCTATAGCGATTACTCAGGGATAACAAGAAACTTCTGCTGTGAGACCTTATAGGGGACATTGTGTGTCATGACAGCAGCATCCTTGACTACAGTTTCACAACAAATACCAGAGTAGTTTCAGTATTTCTGTTCCTTGTAGTTGAAGACGTAGCATTAAAACCAAACTCAGGGAGGCGATCTTCAAAGCTGATACAGGATTTGAGCTGATCTTTATTACATATACATTGTTTCTTCTTTTATTTTTGTCATTTTCCCCCTTGCTTTTCTGTAGAATTTTCTTTAAGTCACAAAATAAATGAATGGGCTTTGTTTTTAACCTTACTACATGATTTTGTTTCCCCCCAGTTAACTACTTACTGATAGAGAAATTTAGAACTTATTTTTAGTTGCTTAGGGTCCTTCAGAGGCCTGAGGTCTGCCCTGTCTAGTTTGGCTTCTAGTTTTCCTTAATTGACACTTATTGATGGAGGAGAGGCTGACAGACTGTGTAGTTGTGCTGGAAGGAGGTAAGACCAAGACTCCCGTGTGTTGATGTTACTGGCCATGGGCAAGGCACACTTTTCCTCCTGTGATTGTGCAGCTGCAAAAGTAATGGTGGAGTTCAGTGCAGCTTAGAATATTAAAGTGGCAGGTATGGGTATGATAGAAAAACAATAGGTGCTCTGCTTCGTCCGGTGAAATAAGCTAGCAGAGACTCACATTCTGAAAAGCCTGCTGCCTGCATTTGGCAAGTTGTTTTAGCTGCATGTTCTGCTGCTTTTGCCTCATCCTCCACACACCAGTTGGGTTCTGAATCTGGACTGAAAGTAGAAGGCGATTTTTACTATGCAAAATCAGCTTGTGTAAACTTGGATTTCAGTTGTCTTTCTCATTTCCCTTTTGGCAGCAAACATTAATGCTTGAGGACACGCTGCCACTCATTTCTGGAAAACACCAAATATTTGGTTTTATCTGCATTCAGACAGAATCGGTTTCAAGTTGTTTCTGTAGATACTAAACATAAATATTTAGATAAAACAAGCTTCTAAATTGTGTAATTTACTCCATCATCTGGAATTATGATTTTCTCCCTATGGGAGTCTGAAAAATTTATTGAACACCTACTTTTTAAAAGGCATTATAATAAATAGTAAGTGCAGAGTAGGGGGATACATTATAAATAATACACATGGTGGTAGCCCACTGTAAACTTCCAGTAGAGTTGAGAAGTGAAAATATTAAATTAAATCAGTTAAATTATTTTAAAATAGAATGTTTTTAAAAGGCAAAATTATTCATTGTAATAAAAGTTGGACATGGATATTTTGGGGGTACCATAGAAAAAGAGTGTAATCAAGTTAAAGCAGATATTAAAAGAGATAATATGGATTGGTAGAAATGACTCAAGCAGGAAGGAGATAAGTTAGAATCATGCTTTGAAAGTTGTCTTGCGTTTTCTGGAAACCTCTTTAGATGAAGAACTTAGGAGATAATTTTCATTACAATATTAAACAATCAGTAAGTTAGTTTTAAAACATGAAACTCTAGCAAATGACTCATTTACTTCAAATATTTGAAGCATGGCAAAATGATTTTTTTGCTATTTTTGACTAAAACTATTTTTTACTGTTTCAAACATGTTTTAATAGTGTATGATATATACCTATGTACATATGCATAATGTCTATAAAAATATAAAATTTTGTTTATGACCCCAGTAAGTTTTTTGATGTTCACATAATGCACTTTTTAATAATTAATCTCCTTTCAACTACCATCCTCAAAAGTGTGGGTGCTCTTCATGTTTTATTTAAAGCATTATATTTCAACTTTACATTGTCAGACTTTTTTTATTTAGAAAAGGATTTTTGTCTATTTAAAAACTAAAATTCTGAAAGCAATGTATTAAGAAAATCTCTCTTCTGATCTTTTATGTTTAAACATTTAAAAAGAAATTTTGAGTTTATTTTGGATTGTCTTTCCAACACTATTGTATTTATCTCTTAAGGCTTATGGTTTATTTTTAAAGGGATCTCTGGAACCTATATAAAAAAAACTTGAAAAATGAGTCATCTCTTGTGCACACAAAATAGCTCTTAATATTGTTGTCATACTTCATTGAGATGTACTTCATGTTTAGATGAATGAGACATTGTGTGAGAATATTCTCTTATGATTTTTCATCTTTTTCATTCATATCACTTCTCTCAAGAATTCATTTGTCATCCGTCTGTCCGTCCAACCAATCATTCTTTCTTCTTTCTTTTTTTCAAGTATGTATTAGACACCCACAGTATTAAAGAGAGTAAGGTGGTGTCTGGGTGGGTGAAAAGGTGCTCCACAAGTGAACAGGTCATGAGACATGACTCTGGGAGACAAAAAGTAGGAAATGTTAATGTTAATTTCCATAAGGGTAAAGTAATGCACTTTAGGGATTTGCAGATAACAAAGAAAATTTCCAGCCTGTAGGAGGTGGAATGAATGCTTCAGAAATACTTTTTTCATTTAAGCTTTCCCATTCAATCCTGTTTGTTTGTTTTTTGTTTGTTTTGACGAAGGAAAATGTTTTACTCCTTCACATTTAGTAAAATGTGATAGAAGGTGTCTGTTCTCAGCTCAAAATGCCTAGGATATGCTTAGGTTTTTCAAGACATTTCACATTGTTAATACTTTTCTTTTGTGTAGTTAAAATATACATGTTGTTAAATACTCATTAAAATGACAAAAAGTTTGAGAAACTGTCTGCCCTCAAAGCCCATGTTCTTTCCTTTCCTTCTTAGTGAAGAAACCCTATTAGTTGTAATACTGTCATGTTTTTTAAAAAGTGTTTATTGTGATCTTAGCTCATTTTCTTTCACTTAATTTTATAACACATTATTTTCAGAGCCAAAATCAGTAAAGGCTTGGAGGATTTAAAACGTGTTACTCCAGTAGGAGAGACATACATCCATGAAGGACTAAAGCAAGTAAGTTCTTTTATGAGTATGGGAGAGAATATCTTGTAATGAAATAAATTATAACTCTAGTTAAGCTCAAAGACTCCATTACTTATTTATCTTAAAAAGCATTAACAAAAATGCTTTTAGTTGTTCTAAGGATGAGACTGATAGAAAACATTATTCACTGTGGAGATAAGAAAAGTTTGGATGGCATTTTGCCTTTTAAGGAATTTTCCATTTTTGTCTGTGGTTACGTTCAGATTAGCCAACCAAAGCTAAAAATCTTTATCATTTAAACCCAATAGTAACTACTCTTAATGTGAATATATGCATATTCAAATAACATAGTTAATACAAAATAATCCTTTTTTAAAAGCCAGTCCATAATATTTTGATTTTGTCAGACTTAAAAATTCAGCTTGATGGAACATACTGATTAAAAGTTAAGATTAAATTGTGAACTGGATAATTATTCTTCATTTTCAGGCAAATGAACAAATTCAGAAAGCAGGCTTAAAAACCTCCAGTATTATAATTGCTCTGACAGATGGTAAGTTGGACGGTCTGGTGCCATCATATGCAGAGAAAGAGGTGAGTATTGAACTGAAACTGTTCTTTACACCCCAGTGTGCTTTGCTATGTGTCTCTGCATGTATAGCTTGATATCTGAATAATTCATCTTTCTCCCTCTCTCCTTCTCCACTGCCCCTAACCCCACCCCCACCCCGCCACCATAGGCTAAGATATCCAGGTCACTTGGGGCTAGAGTTTATTGTGTTGGTGTCCTTGACTTTGAACAAACTCAGGTGAGTACAGCAGATCTGCAAACTATAATCTAAATCGCTTAATTGTCTTAAGGATAGTTTATCAATTTTTTTTCACAGATGACTTACTATAACAGTAATCAATTGTTAAAGATTTTCTGTAAAAATGGCTGTATGTTTTGATCTCTGTTTTAATAATGCCTGGTGTTGGTAGATTTCCTTACTGAAAAATGAAACTGTCAATTTCTTGAACACTTATTTGGTTTGGAGGAACTAATATAGGACAAACATTTGGATTAAAGTAATATGAATACTCCTTTAATTCAATTGACAAGACTATTATGACAATCTTATTTAGGTGTTTTAATTCCATTTAAAACTAGACTCAGGAGTACAGGGATTTGGGAGTCTTTTTAGGAGGACTAACAATTTTCCTTACAAAAAACAATTTTTTCATGAGGTTTTGAACGTATAGGTATGAATTATTTTTTCCACTCATAAAATGATTTTACATTTAAATTTTGGGTTGAATATGATTATGATTCCTGTGTCTCCTGACATTTTTAACTAGTAGAGCTTTGTACTGTTTTGGAATTGAAACTTGAGTCCAGTGTACAGGGGCTGAGGCTGATCTCAGCTCATTTCATTGTGCTTCATTTAGGGTAACACTAGTACTGTCACCTCCAGTTACTTTCAAGCTACACTGGTGAATTAATCCTGTGGTATAATTTTTCAGCTGAACATAACTGAAATGTAGTGAAGTGTATAAAGTGTCTTATGTCTCAAGCCCCCTTAATTAAATTTCCTCCTTTTTCTAAAGCTTGAAAAAATTGCTGATTCCAAGGAACAAGTATTCCCTGTCACAGGTGGATTTCAAGCTCTTAAAGGAATAATTAATTCTGTGAGTATTTATTTTTTTGGGGGGTGGGAAAGGCTCATAATTTTAGATGTATTTTAAAATGTAAGCAGTTAATCTTGATATCCTGTTTAGGTGGTCCTTATCTTGAAGAAAGAGATTAAGAAGGAAATTTGTGTGTTATTACAAGCACAGTGTAGTTCTAAAGACCTGGATTTTGGTATTGATTCTTACAAATTGAATGCTGTGAGCCTGGGTTTGTGATTTCAAGTTTAAGATTTTCATAAACAGTCTTAGACACTTCTACCCTTTGAGTGTGGAGTTCCTCACTCTCTTGATATCTTGAAAGTTTTATAGGCTTCATAGAAGTGTAAAATAAAAATTTGGATTGCAATGTATGATTGCTCCCTCTAAATACGGTATTTCTTAGCTATCCGTGAGGCAACTTGATCCGGAGGCTGAGGAGTTGACTGCTCTTGTTGTTCTTTCCATTTTAATGATTAATAGTTTCACTGAAGCTCATAACATTTCTGTTTGGAATTCAGTTGAGTTGTCTCTGGTGATCGTTAGAATCCGGGCTATCCTAAACAGGGTATGGGGAAGTGGAGTGATGAAATGCAAAGCAGAACCCCTGGGCTTTCACAGCTGAGGTTTATGTTTCATTTTACTGCCTTTTGCTAGAAGCACTAGGAACAGTTGCTATTAAGTATTTATGATATTTTGGTAAACACCATCCTAAAATGGAAGTGAATAATATATATTCTCTAAGCCAAAGCTTTTCCTTTAATCTTTAGGTATTTATTGAAGAAAAAAAATCTCTCAGGTTCTGACATTTGGTTCTTGCATTTAAAATTTCTCTTTAAAGATCATGTTTTTTAGAGACACAGAATGAGAGTTACTGAATTTGTTTTTAGTAACAGGCAAGCCTTCCCAACCCCAGTTAATGGAGCTTTTCAGAGAAAAATGTACATTTTGTTTCTATCACGTATCAGTACTTTTGAGTGGACAGGTCAAATGTAAATGCAGAACGGAGATTCAATTATTTTAGAGGTTTACATATATTACTGTGTTTAGTTTTTAGGAAAAAAATTACAATACAAAAAATTATATACATTTTTATATCAGAATTCAAGATAAATACTCCATAACTGTGATTTGTTTTAAAATATAGGAAAATGGATGGATAGAGCAAAACGGATGAAAATTTGACCCTATGAGGAACAAATCAGTGGGGTTGTATTTTAAATAGAATTTTATTGTGCTTGGGAATTTGTGATTATTTTTATAATTATACTGGGAAAGAGAAAAGACTTCTCTAGGTTATTACCTTCGAAAAATTTTTTTTTGTATATATAAAAGGTTTAAATCAAAGTTCTCCATATGACTAATCAGGTTTTCAGAAGTCTCTTTTTATGAGTTGTGATCACAGATTTCTCATTTAAAAACTTAGTAGGTGACCAGAGGAGGTGAGGTTATTGTTTTATTTTGTTTATTTCTTAAATTTTACTTACTTTACTTATATTAGGGAAATTTTAGATTAAAATTTCTAACTAGTCTTTCTTACCTGAAATTCCTGATGGGCTTAAGTTTGAGTAAGTTACGTTGAAAGAGCGTGAAATTAAATTTCTGTTAACAGCCACAGATTGCAAATGCAGCCTCTTGCGTTTCATCTTGAGTACTGATGGGTGTAGCTTTCATCTCAATATAGTTAAACTTCAGCTAATTTGTCACAAAAGGAGGAGTAAGTAATCTTCAGGGAAGCCCACCTCTGGGAAGACTCAGCCAGTAACATGGCAGAGTTGACAGGCAGACCATGGAGCCGTTACAACCACAGTTGATCTGACTGATGTTTGAGAATTTTATCAACATGATGATAGCTTGGGATTTTTTGCCCACTTTGTAGAAATCAAGGCAATTCAAGGAGTTTATTTCTCTTTTAAGCAGAGATTGCTCCATCCCAGAAAATATACAAAAGCTATAATTCTGCCTCAAATTTGAAATGTACTTACAAAATAAATACCATCTTTATCTTAAAAAATTATATTTGGTATTTAAAATTAGCACAGTGTATCTATTTCAGGGTAGGGGCAGAGAGAAGAGAATATCCCTCTATCCTTTATGATTTACCAAACTAATGATAAATTTACTGTGATAAATGAAATGATAAATGAAAAATTACACTGTGGAATGTATGTACAAAAAGCTAAGCAAATGGAAGAAATCAGAAAATTGAAGTCTTTCATATGTTTGGTATTTTGAAGACAAAATTTTGCTAAATTGATAGATAATTTATTTTTCCCTCTAGAAGTTATTTAAATACATCTGTGCTTATTAATTATCAGTATATTAATTTATCTGAAGTTAATCTTTAATTGAGAAAACTTGATAGCATAGTTTTATTGTTTTCTTTGTCCTTCCTCCTTTACCTACTAAAATCTAGTGACCTAGATGGTCTGGTCCCTTTAATTATATAAGATTTCACATTTTGTTAAGACATTGTTTGTCTAGAATCAATGTCTTAATCAGTAAGGATTTAGCAATGTCATTGTAGTTAAAGAAACTGTAGTAAGGGACTGAAAAAGGCCTTTGTTATGAACATTTTGCATGTTAAACTTAATACTTTTTCTAAAATTGATATAAGAAAATAATTTTAATGTTCTATTTTAATTTGGAGAGAAATTATCAAAATTTTAAAATTTTTATTCAGGCAAACATGTTATGTAACCATTTTTGCAATACTGGTTTACTCTCCAGTATTAATTAGCATATATGAAGGTTCAGAATGCATTATTATCTGAAGTATGTACTTGTGAAAAGCATTACCTCTTTTTCACCCTCTTTTCCCATTCCTTAATTTATTCTTTCACTTATTTGTTGAGCTTAGGGCATTTGTTAAACTTGGGAGATGGGATACAAACTTAAATTAGACAAATTTCCTTTTCTGAGGATTCTTGCAAATATTGATGATTCAAGGTTTGGAATATGATGGTCCCCTGCAAGAATTACAAAGTGTGGGGATTTAGAGGAGGGAAATTTCAGTGAGTCACTCTATGTGTAAAAAGGAATCCTATAATACAATTTGTGTTAAAATGACAATATGGCTATAGTTTTAAGTTGCAGATGGATGGGATAAATAAATTTGTTTACGTGAAGTCGTGGAAGGCTTTTTGTGGTGGAATTTGAATTATTTTCTGGCAACTGGAGTAGATTTCATTAAAAACAAGGGACACAGAACTTCAGAAACATCCTGACTGTGTGCCTGAGTGCCTCAGGCACAATAGCTTGGCTTGGATTATTGAAGGATATGGGGATAAACATTGACAGGTAGACTGGATCCAGATTATGGAGATACTCAAATGTTTGGATGGGGAATTGGCATTTATTTCATAAATAATCAGGGAACAATGGAAGGTTAATTTAGAGTTTGAGATATGTAAGATGACAGTGAATGTTTAGGAAGAATACCCTTATGGTAATATGTAGGATGATTTGGAAGATGGGAAGTTGTGTTATAAATCTCTTCTAATGGACCTTGTGAGGCATGGTAAAAGGAAACCTAATATAGTGGAGACAATATGAGATTGGGAATAGGAAGACCTGAGTGTAAATTCCCACTCTACCACTGCCTAGCCATGTCATTTTGTGTATGTCCTATAGTGTAATCCCCCTGAGTTTTAAAATTCTTATGAGTCAAATGAGGATAATGATATCTTTCACCTGGTTGTTTTGTGAATTAATGAGATAATGATTAAGAATGATCTAAGTCAGAAAAGCTGGGCTTTAAAATGTTTGGTAGGAAGCTAGGACCATGTAGGATGGGGTCATTGATCTGTATGTAGGGCAATCCACCGAAAGAGATGGCTAACATCCTAAACGATATATGACTTAGACCTAAAAGTGCATGGCATTGATACGTGAGAGGATCAGTCTATCAAATGGGTCATAACAAGGATTTGTGGATGGTTTAGCTACCCTAAGTCAAATATTTGGCTGTGCGCGAGTTCCAAATCCTCAGGACACTGGACTAGGGCCCAGCCAACAACTGGGAAAGGAGACTCAATATTCTTATGACAAAGCTAAGTATAATTTTAGGATACTGCGTTCAGAAAAGAGCCACAGTTCCTGTGGGGGAACCAGTAGTGCTAATTTGTAATCCAGAGTAGAACCCTAGTTGTTAAGGTGGAAACAGCATCCCCAGTAAACCATAGTTTCTTCAGGCTTCTTTCAGCTGCTGGGATTCTAGGTATTCCACAATCTAACTAGGTCAAGAGCCATGAGGAAAGGACCTAATAAACTCTCTGCCCTGGTCAGAATCACGTCAGGAGCAGGGTGGGGCTGAACCTCCAGGTCTAAAACTCTTCTCTTGCTGAGCCGGCCTCTGAAGGCCCTGGCAAATATTAGCTAGAAAGCACTAGTTGCTGTTATGATTGTGATGGCAGTGAAACTCAAAATGAAAGGTGAATTGGGAAGCCTTAAAAAGTTAGTAGAATCTGAGCGCTGCTGAATATGGGATGAAAAGGACAGAGAGGGGAGTCACGTGTAACCTGGGCGTTCAGTCCTGACTAATATGAAGAATGGGACGAAGGGATAATGAGAGCCGTTTTTACGGAGGGGCCCGGGGTGTCAGAGGACAAAGTGGAATCGGGCAGAAGTACAGAGAGAGAAGATGACTTCAGCATGGGAAGGAATCCCGGTGGGGGCGCCCCTCAGGGAAGAGGATGTCCAGTAAGTGTTCGATTCAGGGAACTTGAGAATTGAGTCATTGTTCCTCTTGGTTTTCTTTTTTCCCTCCTGTCGCCCACAAGCACAAGGATATATTTCATCTATTTTCCACTTTAGATCATCTTTAATCTTTTAGAATGTTAAACAACTATTTTTGGTTTCTGCAAAAGGTGATTGCAGGACTATTATTTAAAAATGAAATTTTATTTGTACTGATATCAGACTGACATGTGAGTACCATGTGGGTTCCAGGTCAATGTTTTATAATGCAGTGCTATGCAAGAAAACATTAAAAATAAAACAAAACTACAGACTGGTGAATAATATGGAAAGAATAAAAATAAAAATGCTCTGTGGGAAACCCCCACTCCCTCCTTTTATTCTAAAAATTAAAACATGGGATGTTTTACTCCTTGCATTTATTTCCAAAGTTTTATTTTTTGATAGAGTACCTCAGAAAGTATTAAGCAGAAGAGATGAATCAGTTGTGAATCTGGCTTTATAAATAACTGATTCAAAGGAATTTAGAACACTACTTCCAAGGTGTCGGCAGCTAACGTCGGAGGTCCTAAGTACCTAATGGGGAAGTATAGGAGCATAAATAGGAAAGGAGAGATAACCTGTATGTGTAAGACATTTAAATAAAACTAATAGATTGTTTATGAAGGGAAAAATTGTAATCTACATTTCAAAAAGTAACTTCATTCATAGTGCTGGGCTTAGAAACTTCATTTGACCTTTGGAGCCAAACTGTTTTTCTCAGTAATGTCTATTATTATTATGGTTTTTTTTGAAACGTATCTAAGGAAAGTGTCTAAACGATGTTTTAATGGAATGAGAGGACACTGTAAAATCATTTTCTTCGTAGGCAAATCATTTTCATAGAAGAGGGTATCTAATAAACGTTCTGATAAGACCTTAACTTAAGTGATGTTTGCAGGTTCTTCTATGAATGTTGACTGCTTAGTTGTAGAAATCTCTATTTATAAACTCATAGTTTAATGAAAAACCTTAAGTCTGAGCTAACTATAAAGATATATTCACAGTAAAAAAACCCAAACTGCTCAGGCTTACTCAAAATTGGAAATCAGTTTCTAGGACTCCTTTTTTAAAAAGGACTGGCTATAATGTGAGGCTCACAATAACTCAGATTCTTCTGGGCTTCTATTTATCTAAGGATCTTTAGTGCTGAATGTACATGATGTATCTCATTAGAACATCTTACACATTAATGGTAGAAAGGGTGGGTCTGTATTTCCCCTATCCTTTTTTTGCCTTGTTTCTAATATAATGTCAGGTAAGTAGTCATTGCTTAATTCATATTTATCAATGAATGAATAAGTAAAATCCATGCTTCTTGAAAATACTGTATTTTTAAAATATAGTTATGGTATATTTAAGCATGAAAATGATCATCTCCCCCTTTTTTTGGCCAGAAACACTTTATATTTTGAATTGACTTCTGATTCCATATAACTTTGATTTCATCCTCTTATTTATATCCTACTATATTAAGACTTGGGTACAAGTGACAAAAACCAAATTCACATTAGCTTAAGAAAAAAGAAAAAGAAATTTACTGGCTTATGTAACTGAGTGGTCCAGAGGAGGAAATGGCCTCAGATAAGTTGAATCCTGGGAATCAATCCATGTTTTTAGGAACTTCTCTCTTCAAATTTTGCCTATGATTCTGTTTATCTGACTGTCTGCTTGTTAAGATGAGTGTCAGATGAAGGTGACTGCCAAAGGTTTCAGGCTTACCTGGGTCTCAATGAACAAGCCCATTGGAAAGAGTGGGTTATTGTTTCTAGGCATCAGGGTACTTAGCTCCGGATAAGGACTCTGATTCAGTTGGGTCAAGTGTTCATTCCTGTGACAACTATGTTGTCAACATATTTGGACCACCTGATAACATGTCCATTACAAGAGGCTGGAGCAAGATGGAAGGAAGAAGGCATTGTGATCAATAGCCTTGCTAGGACCACATGGAATGGAGAACAATTTTCCCAATAGAAAAGGAAAAATGTTCATATACATGTAAATGTGAAAAAGTGCTCTGGATAGGAAAAAATCAATAACTATTACAATCCACTATATTCAAATGCATTTAAAATATTTTGACATATATTTTAATAAGGCACTGGAGCATTCCAATTAACTCAAAAATACAAATAGAAAATTTGCTTTAAATTATTCTTTTTGTTTACTGAAATTTTATTATCTTATCTTGACACCTGTTGTCCAATACTCTATTTGCATTTGCTTGATAATTTTACTTCCTAATAACATTATTCTTTTCTTTTTTCTAGTTTAAGGAAATCAAATCTGCTTTGAATAAATAATTATGGCTTTGTGATATTTTGTGAGAAAACTACACTAGTCGCATTGGGTTATATAGCCAAAATTAAGTGCCATATATTTATTTCATTAATCTCTTGAGCTATAAAAGGAGATGACCTGTAGAGGCTTACCTGTTTTTGAAAACAAATTCAATTGATTAGAAGGATATTGAAAAGGAGGATAAAATGGTTATTATGGCTAAATGTAGCATTAGTGTAAATTATAATGGGTAAATGCATGATTTCTCATTTATATCTCATTTTCCCCCCAAATATAATAATTTCTCATTAATTAGGGAACCTTTTTTAAAATACGTACTGTGTTCAAGAGAATTTTCTGGTTTTGGGTTACAAGATGGATATGACCCTTCTGAGCATCAGAGTGAAAACATGTTGGCACTCGATTTCTTTAGCTTCTGAAGTGTGTTTATTATTACTTTATTCCATAATTTCAATGTACTTTTCATGGAAAGTCTATTTGTCCTGTAAGAAAACATTAAATGACTATTCTGAATTTGCTCTGACCAAAGAAAAGAAAGGCAGATAAATGTTTATTTCAAATAACAGTCCATTTTTGGTATGTTTCTAAGTTGCAGTGAGAAAAAGAAGACCTGCTAATTTAATTTGCTATGAAAATTGAATTGTGAGATGTGGAGGAACTTCAACATCATTTGTTTTTTGTTTTTTTTTTCTTGATTTGTGGTATGGGCATATTTTCATCAACAGTATCAATCAGAATTATTTATCTGCTATGTTTGGATTTGACAAGAGTAAAAGGCAATGATTATAACTTACATTTTTCCCTAGATTTGTTAGATTAAGAGTTTGTTTGGAAATGTGTCATTTGTGCTTACACTGCTCGCTTACTTCCAAAGGAAGAGAGAATCCATATTTAGAAATGGGTCAGTACAGCACACACTGTATTGAGCAACTGATATCTTGACGCTCCAAACATTTTTAATGAACTCAACCAAACCACATAGTTAGAAATTACAATTGTTTTTCATTGAAGTATTACCTCTTAAAGAAAAATATATTTGATAGGGATGTTAGCCAAGCGAGAAAGAAAATAAAAACTATGTATCTGAATATTGAAAGGTAAAAAGCAAATGAGATAGTGAGAAACACCTTTCTAATTGTTTTAACTTATTTTATTTACATGTATGGCTAATTAAAGGTTTTGTTGAGACCTTTAGAACTAATGCTATTCAGTGATTTTCCTTATGAGATTTAAACTTGGAATCCTTCATATTTGGGATGAACTCCTGTAGTGCTTAAATCTGCTCAGTGAGTCAGAAAAAAAAAAGCTTGCTTTTTTAGATTTTATTATTACCTTTATGATATTTTCTGACATGCTATATGTCATAGAAATTAGAAGTTTCTGTTAAGGATACACAGGTGCTTGTAAATTATCTTGTAATATTCTGTTGTAGGTGATGTTATATACCTAAAATCAGTATTAAAAATCATCACTAGAATGAATGTTTTGAATTTTTAATTAAGTTTTAAAAAGTATTCAAGGAGTTTGGGTAGCATATTGAATTTAAGTATAAGCAAATAATCTATTTTGGGAGAAAATCTTTATTATTTAGAACTGACCTTTAAAATGAGATCACAAAGGAAACCATTCAATGGGATTCAATGCATTTAAAATATTTTTGTATTTAAAATATCAATGCATTTGAAATATCCTTTTTCTCTTTTCATATATCCTGTCTAAAATTAACCCTCTTTTAAAAAAGATGCATATCTTAACTTTTAGTTTCTTTTTGTATTTTTTAAATTGTTATTTTCTTTAAAAGAAATTTTTTTT
Organism: Manis pentadactyla; assembly: GCF_030020395.1. Taxonomy (NCBI): domain Eukaryota; kingdom Metazoa; phylum Chordata; class Mammalia; order Pholidota; family Manidae; genus Manis; species Manis pentadactyla. The sequence continues at coordinate 65,883,694 of NC_080023.1, read as the reverse complement.
TTTTGCATCTGGTTCAATGCCTTATGGGTGCCATTGATTATTAAAATTTGAACTGTGCAAATAAGTTTACCTTTCATTGTGTGTGACTGAAGATGTCATTTGATTAACTCAAACAGCCTCTCATCAAGCTCTATTTTTATATACGATTAACTTTTGTTATCCCATTTATTTGTCATATAGTCAAAATGCTCATGCTTTTCATTAGAAAGTTTTACATTTACTTTTTAACTAATTCAATAATTAATTGAGCAGTTAATATTATATCTTATTGTGCTCTATACTTTTGATAAAAGATATATGTGATATTACTATTCATTAAAAAGTATTTATCTAAGTTTCTTCTGAATGGGCTGTATTCTATTTTCCAAATAATGTCATTCCTATTGTCATTTAGAAAAAAGTAACGGGTTTTAAAATCTGTGTTGGTGTAGATTAGTTGTAGGGAGTTTTTGTTGTCGTTAAACTGGATGCTTGATCTTCAAATTATAAGACCTAGATATTTTTCTCAAACTCAACATTAACTTCAAAGACACTGTAGGTCCTAAGTAATATTTTGACTTCATCTCCCTATCTTAACTAATTCCATGCTAAATCTTATCTTGGATATATACCAACTACAATTCTCTGCTAATTAATCCCATTTTATCTTATTTCCCAGAAGAAAAAAGCCACAGCTTTATCCATTGTATGCATTTTTAAGACCATAATGTGGCTTCTGCTATTTCATGCATGTCCCATATTTGTTTTATAACATGTGTCCAATAAGTAATCATGTTCAGGAACTCATAAAATCCCAATCAAAATGTGGTTTCATATGTATCTTAAAATACAAGAAAGAAGAAATCAAGTCTCATGCTGGTTATTCTGCTCTAGATGGTTCCTTGATAATATTGGCACCTTACCTGGTTATTATTTAATAATGATAAAGATCTGATTATAACCCTATTGACAAGCAAGATAAGAAATTGCTTTTTACTCAAAGGGATTTTTGCAAGAGTTGTGTGTCTGACTTGGCTTCTCCACAGACCTTAAGAGCTGCAGCTGCAGCATAAGCATCTGCTACTTGCCACCTTGTTGGCAGATTTGGCCCATAGTGAAGTCCTGCAACCTGACGACATTAAACTGTACATATACTCAATCCAAATTAATTTGGAACAAGCCTGGAGTATCTGAGGTGAAACACTGTTCTGATACTTCATTCAAATTGGACTTCAAAGAAGGGACAGCACAGTGGGGCCGACTGTCATCTCCTGCCAGACATCTGTATCTCAGAGAGAGGCCAGCAGCAGTAGGGTCAAAGCTCACTCCTGAGGATGCAGCCCATCTTACTGCTAAACAAACGCTAACCCAGAGAGAGACAAACAACTTTGTCATTTCCTATCTCTCCTCCCTTGCCAACAGAGAAATCCCACGAAATTAGTGTTTGCAGTGTTCACCAAACTAATGAGGGTATTCTGATTATCTGAATTATACAGATAATTTGTCAAAATTTTATACACCAGTTAGAAGCAACAGAAAATAAGTAATTATAATTTGTAAGGGTGAAAGTTATTGTTTTGTCTGTAGTTTTATCCTAAACTCTCAAGATGGAAAAACTTGGATTTTTTATTTTCATATGATAACATAGCAGGCTTATCATACATTTTAAAGGAAGAAAGTGACTGTTATCATAGAGATTAAATATATAAAATTATCTTTAGGAATTTAATTTATGGTTTGGGACAACATGGTGGAATATAGATTTTTTTACACAAAGTACTAGAATTTAGAATTGTATGTATTTGAACCTCTTTTTTAGTTTGATTTTTACTGGTTTACAAACATAACTCTCACAGATGGTCTTGTGTATATACGAGCTACTCTGCCTTCTGAAAGTTCACACCATATCTCCTGCTGTCCTGTGCCCTGTGGTTGCAACTGTCGGTTAAAAAAGTTGTAATGGCCCATGGTTCACGAATACAGCTGGGAAAGAAACTAAGAGAAAGAACAGCAGAGGAACAGACCCCCCTCAGGCAGACACGCAGGCAGGCCTCGTTTTCCATATTGTATCCCATTGTGGAAAACATTTTTCGTCATGCTGCTTGCATTTCTTGCTTTACTAATGGTTATGCTGCCTGCATTTCCATGTAGAGGGATTTTTATGGCCTAAAGAAGTATCTGCTTGAGGTGCTAATCCTATCTAGGCTGTTGGAAGGGTCCTCAATTCACATACTTACATTCACACATTAGTATGAATGAGTTCATTAAAGGAGAACAACTACACTGAAGTGTAATGTTTTTGGGAGGTAGGGCAAACCTGGGTAGTGGTTGTGTTTAGAAAAGGAATATCTGTGTGTGTCTAGCAACCTAGGTGAGATAAAAAGGGCAGGGCAGGGGCAAAGACTAACTTATTCTATGTAACACATTTACCTAAAGTCAGCTTCACATCCAGAAAAAATAGAGAAAAACAACAAAATCCCCTAAACAAAATCTCCTGGCTCTGAAAGTCTTTCTGTTGTAAGGACTGACAGAAGTTCCAGGGTTTCTGAATTATGGAAATGAAATGTCATTGACATGATTACTTTTATGAAAAAAATGTGTTCTGAAGTTGAATAACAAATTAATTTTTCAGTACACAGTTTGATTTTTAGTTTTCCAAGTGCTTGCTGTGTCCCCAAGCCAGAGTTAGGATCTCTGGTAGCTTGTTTCTAGTAGGGTCTCCCTTGTCTTTTAGGTTCTGGATTATGCTGAGAAGTAAAAACTACAAGTGTTTTATCTGTACAAAACAAATTTGATATAGAAAGCAGTAATTGAGACAACAGAGAATAAAAATAAGTAAAAAGAGGGCCATAAGCATTTGGGTATCCTGTGTATTACTAATTCATGGAAGGAGCTAAAATTTTAATTTATTTAAAGTCAGTGGTGTTGGGAATTTTAAAAGAAACCTATGAAAACTTTAACAACAGTGAAAGTTTGGTGACATACTTTTGAAGATATAGAACTAAGCAGGGATTTAGATTGTTTTTGAGAATATAAAAGGAATACAGGCAAAACAGTCAGGTAAATTTCACTAGTTTGTTAGATGTTAGGTTTTATAATGTTGAGACTGTCTATCACAAGCCTGGAGGATTGCAGTGTGCACTGGTTAGAAGATCCAGCTTTGGACTCAGTCATACCTGGGTAGATCTGGCTCTCCTACTTAAGCACTAGTTCTAGTGTTGGCTGGCAGTCCCATCTGGGGAGGTCTCACTGCTCTTTAAGTAAGACTTCAACCCTGGAGAAGGTTCTTGACCTTGATTGAGAAAGAATTCTTGAGCAGGTGGAGCAGGTACAAGCAAAGGGTAGTTTATTAAAGTGAAAGTATACATTCAAGGAGGGAGTCTAGGCATGCTCTGGAGGGGAGTAGTGCTGGGGTGTCTCTTCTTAAACTCTTATAAAAGGGTTAGCTCACTGTTGGGCAGAGGTTCAGTGGAATATGCATCAGGGTAAGGGGGTTTTCTCGGAATGGGTAGGCTTGGGGCAATCTTTTTGCCCTGATACTCTCAGCCTGGGAACTGTCAGGGCACCAAGGGGTGTGATTTTTGACATGTTAGTGAGTGTATCATGAACTTTGAGGTAACTGGGTTACCTTTGTTGCCCATGTAGAATCTAGCTGGTTTGTTTTCGCTTAATCTGTTTTACTAACTGGCCTCAGGACCTGGCCACGAGCTACTAATATGTGGTTTCTTGACTCTCCCAGGGCCTGGCTCTCTTCCTGAACTGTACTGCCTATATCACTAGGACAACCTTTAAAAATCTTTCTAAGTCCCATTTTCCTCATCTAAAAAATGGGGATAAAAATAGTATGTAATCATAAGGTTGGGAAAATTAACTGAAGAAATTCAGATAAAGTGCTTAGTACACAGTTTCTGGATTTTTTTAAGGTCCCAACAAATGATAGTTATTATTACCATTGTTAGAAATTCCTTTGATTTTTCTGACTACTAATACTTGAATTAAATTTAGAAAGTTTGGCTTTTGTCATCTATATTAATATTTGAGGATTTAAAATGTAATATACATGTTACTTTCATTTGTAAATGCACCTAATGCAAATATTGCTTTTTGACCAAACAGATGCTTCAGTAGTGTACTTTTTTCATGGTGAGCATCAAAATCTTTGCCTATATGTGTATATATATATATATATACATATATATATATATATATGTATATATATACATATATATATATATATATGTATATATATATATATAATTGGACTCCAAAATCTCAAATGACATAATTTTGCATCTAGTGTGTGCGTGACTTAAAGTGCCCTGGTTTTATTAATAGCATTTGGCTTGTCTTTAAATTTGGTCTATGAAGCTATTATCTCTCTCTGATATTAACTAAGGCCAACCTTTAGTGGAAACTATTTTCTATTTCTATTGAGATATAGTGAAGACAGATGGCAACACAAATTTGAAGAAACATCCTTACAAGAGTCTCTGTTGTATAAATGATGGAAGTGCAGAGTATGAAAGATAATGTATCAATTAACATAGATGGGACACCTGATCCAATGTTGAGTCAATCAATAACAGTTTTTAATTTGGTAAAATTAACTAGAGTGTTCAAAATAGTTGTCCTCTCCATCAGTTGTCATTTAGTGATGACAGTTTTAATATAATAGATTCATTTTGATATCTTGAGCATTTGAGCTTGTGCATTTACTTGGTAAGAATAGATTATGAACTGATTTGTATTTATGAACTAATTGTTTTAAAAATATAATAATGTAAACTATTTGCATACAAAGTATTTTGACTTCTAGTTTTCTTAATATTGAAATATGGTAAACTCTAGATGGAAAAACAAATTTAGAACAAATTTTATTTTTTAAGAATGCATACATTTTCTTCTCTGTCTTCTCTCACCACCACATTCTCTTTCTCTGAGATCATTTTCATTTGGAAATGGTTTTGGTGAATTTAGTTTCAAATTACAGGTTTCTAGAACATTCAAAATTTGAGGGGCTACATGCTTTTTCACTAAATTAACTTTATTCTGCCTTATCTTAGTCCTAATATGATTGTTGATTTGCTTTCTGGATAGGTATTTTAAACAGTCTCATTAATTCATACATTCAGTCTTTATTCTTTAAGCTTTTATTGGTTGTACTGCATGTACAAAACAATGTGCTAGCCTGGAAAGGGTTGTATAGTATAATATCCTATTTCTGTGCTCAAAGAGTTTGTCTTTTATCAAAGGAGGTGATTCATACACTCAGATAATACAATAAAAGTCCAAACAAGTTTTTTACAAATCAAAGTGAAACTTTAGAGAATGGCAGGTAATTTTCTGTGGGGAATTCAACTGAATCATATCAGATGGTGATGCCAGTTTTATGACTCAGGGACTGAACTTCTTGCCTTTTAATAAGTGTGTTACCTGAGTCAATTATCCATCCAATGATATTTCTATAAAATTCACCTTACTCAATAATTAAGTACAAATGTTAAACTAATATAATTATATTCGTATATATAAATGTATATTATTCAGTTTATTGCAAGATATAAACAGCCTTTAGCTATTCTATATAAACAGCCTTTAGCTATTCTTAATTTCTGCTTCATGTAATTTGATTTATTTAGTCTCAGACTTGAACAAAACATAAATTTCTAAATCATCCTGAACCTTTTCTTTAAAATCAAAATACCTTACCAGGGTTAAATAGGGTCTGGCTTCAGGGATGTAGATTGTCAGTGGTCGTTGAAGGTATTTATTCTCCAGTCTTAAGAATTGATCATTTGATCTTACTATTAGGACTATCACTTTAAAAATGTTTTGATAGATTATATCAAATTAAATGTACACACATTTGTCTTAAATATTTTGAGATCTGATTTAATTGTGGTCAGTATCTGTAGGAGAGGAAAACTAACATAATTTCAGAAGTTCTCACAGGTCATTCTGGGTTGCATATCCTTTGACATGGCCTGTGGAAATCTCTTTTGTAAGTTCTTGATTTACCTCCTTCTAAGGAATTTTTTTTAATGGTTTTGATCTCCAATAAATTCTGTCTTTACAACTCATAATTTTTCTTGATGCTTGAAACATTTTTTCAGTAATATTGATAGAGGTGTGCCTAAAATAACTAATAAAGAGATGGTAAACTGAAAAATGTACTCAGTCTCCTTAATGGGATCTGTTTTAAAGCAAATTCCTTCAGAATTGCTGGCAGGTACAACAGATTTGGGGACTTTGTGTTATCCTGTGGCCTTCCATTTTCCTGGTCACCGACCTGTTCTAGTTTATTTCATATCAGCTAAAGTGATAATACCTTTTTGTTAGTTGGAAACTTTTTATCTCTTTATGCCTTTAAGCAGAACTTTTCTGTTCCTTCAGAGTCTTATTATCTAAATTATGTTAAAATATTTGAAGTTGTTAGTGATCTGAGATTCCTCCCCTCCAAGAGGGCACATAAACCTTTGACAATGTGAATTCTTAATTTTTATCTCAATCCTTAATTGAACACTGATTCACACTCCTAAGAGAAATGAGTGTTGATTACAGAAGATAAAATAGCAGGCCAATAGGAGGTATTTGGGTGCTGAAAGATCTTTGGGTGACTATGGAGGCTCTTTGGACATTTCTGAGTTTGAATAGACTTCATCTGAAGTTGGTCAGGCATTAAATTTTACTATATTTGTGTCCTACTAACCACAAATGCCTCCATTGTTGCATGAAAGTGGATTCATTGGAAAATGGTCTTAAAACATAGAGACGATGCTCCCTTTCAGAGAAGCATATTCAGCAAGAAAAATTCCATGATTGACTCAGCTAATTTTTAGAGTCTGAAAATTTATATTTCCACTATTATGAAAGCACGGAAAGTATTGTATTTCTGTTTCCTGCTCTAATCCTTCTTTCCTGTTCTAGTTATGAGCAGGAGATGCTAGAAACTGCTGTACATCATCTGTCTTCAACTTCCATCAAAAAAGGAATGTTGTACAAAGATCATCTGCAACTTGTCTGACTGATAATGTAGTGCAGAGCAGTTCTAAAAATAAAGACGGTATTGTTGTGTCCATTAGGAGCAGCTTATTTCATCACTGTTGTTTTTCACTTGTAGCCTTGTGCCTTGTAGGGTAGTTTCTGTTTCTCAAAACAAGCTAAGAAGAACTCTTCTGTTTCTGTGCTCTGGGAATGCTGGAGAACATAGTGTGTTTTTGAGAATAATATTTGGCTCACACAAGGAGCTGTGTTGTGCAAGTATAACATTTGATGCATATAAGGAAGATAAGCATTCTTGGGAATTGAGGCTGAGAAATCAAGTAGAAATGCCAGTCAAATAAGAAGTGTTTATTTATTGATATTATATGAACCTCTTAATAGAAAACATATTAAATTGGCATAATTAAACAGGAGGTCTGATGTGCTGTCTTGTTTTTGCTTGATGGGGAAAGTCAGCATTAACTATCAGGAAATTTTAATTATCTTGTTGTATCTAAGACTACCAGACTTTGAGACAACACCCACATTTCTGTGCTTATTTGTATTTACTCTAATCAAATAAGGATTTCTACAGAATACAATCTTAGAATATATAGTGAAAGACCACACAGAAATTTCCTAAGAGCTTGGTATTTGAATATGTGATAGTTAAAAGATTTTCTCTCTCATCTATTAAAGTTAAGGACAGGACCCAAGATTATTAATAAACTATAATTCTCTTTACATGTTAACACTTAGTTCTATATCTTAGTTTTCTTTTTTCTTTTTTAGATACTAGCTCGGTCATGCACTGAAATTCTGGAATTGTCACCCTCAAGTGTCTGTGTGGGGGGTAAGTGGTTAGAATTTAAAAATAACATGTAAGAACTTGTATATTTTTCCTAGTTAAAATATATGTTTGAAACTCATGTTGGAAAGAGAATTGCAAATTCAACTTTTTTTGGCATCTTTTTCTGTAAGAATTTTTAAATAATTCCTTGAAATATTTCTATTTTAAATTCAAATTTTTAAGATTGGAGTGTTATTTTAAATAATGAACATATTGTGTGACAGGCTTTTAGAATCTTCTGTATATTTAGTTCATGTTTGAGACCTTTCTTATGGCAAGTAAAATAAAACATGAAATTTTTTCTTTTATCTGATTGTTTAAACAGTCATGTATCTGTAGACGCTGAGCTCCATGCTTTAATGGCCTGGCCAAAATACAGTGTCTGCCAGCTCAGATCACATAAGGAAGTGATTTATGGGTGGATGGCTTGGAAGAAGCAGGTGGCTTCATCAGCTGGTGCTAAGAACAGACTCAGGTTTTAGTACTTCCAAGCCATCCTTAACCAAAGAGTATAATTCTCTCTGGCCTCTTCTATTTCTTCTTCAAGTCTGACATGGAGTTCATTTTAACCTGTCTTAGAAAAGGAAAAATACTGGGTCTCGTAGGGGAGGAAATGTTCTGTGCTGTTCACCACAGAGCCTCCCAACTGCTGGACGTGGTATCAAGCTCTTCATTCTTTAGACTCCCTCGTCAATGTCTATTGAAATGTTTAAGAGGAATAGTATATTCAAACACCTCAAAGCATGGGGTCCTTTACATTTATAATTTTACTTTGTCCTCATAACAACACTATTTGACAGTTTTATAATTCCTGGTTCACAGGAAGAAACTGAGGCAGAGAGAGGTTCGGTTGATATTATTTATTGTCCTGTTAGACTTCTGTCTGTCTGACTCTAAAGCCATGCTCTTTTTTACTGAGTTCCATTTTAAGTTTCACCTGCAATTTATTTTAAGTTACAAATAAAAATCCATTCATAACACACTTAATGGAGAGTGGCATGGCATCACTTTCTTCCACAGTCAATTACTACAAATGTATTAAATTATGTTAGATAGTAGGTATTTTAGAGAATTGAGAATTGATCACTGTCAAAACAGTTAATGTATAATCTTGCAGTTAAGCAGCATTTAGTTGCCAATTGAGATAGTTAACTTTTCTTCTGGCATATTACTTCACTCTCTAAAATTTGGTGACTCCTATATGGAGTATAATAAGCTAAATCAACTTCCTTTAATGGCTGGCCATAGATGAGTAGTAATTCAAAATGTGTGACCTCTGATTAGGTATAAATTTATATGCAACAGAAAATGAAACTGAGTTTAGTAATGTGAAGAAGCTGTTAAAGAACTCTATATGGAGTGTCATAGGTAAAGAAAAACCACACGTGACTGTTCAACGAACATGAATAATTATTCTTCTTTACATTCCTGTACCTCAATACCCAAGAGCAGAAAAAAAAACAAAACATATTTCTTTCCTGATGACATTTTCCTAAGGATAGAATTTGGGGAAGTTTGCATGGCATCTGTCTGGGGTTGACTTTCATGCTTCAATTCTAACATCTTGGTCACTGTTGGAAAATATTTTATTTACAAATATTTGTAAATAAAATATTTGCCTCCTAATGGTGACAAATATACACTAGTTGTTTCATTGCATCTTTTCTTGATGTACAGATGTACATGAAAGAGTGAGCCCTAGGCTAATCACTCTGGTTAGAACTTTAACAGTCATCTTAGTAAGTTGAAAATGGTTGCCTTCTTTATCTGGCAGTGAATCGTATCTACACTGTATTTCCCTAGAGATTCTAAGAAAGCAAGTAGAGTTGACAATAGAGCCATGTCTTCATTGTTATTCATTGGCTGAATAGTATTAAGAAATTCTTTTTATGCATCTTGATACTTTGAAGTTATGTCTTTTTTTGGTAAAGCAGTAATTAAAATGTTTATTTTGCATTTTATTTCTAGACAAATTTCAAATTGTGTTGACGGGAAATGGATTCATCTTGGGAAATCGGAATGCCAATGTTCTCTGTACTTACACTGTAAACGAAACATATGTGAAGAGTAAGTTCCCCATAATTCCAATGTTGCTTTAATGTCTACACAGCATATCAGCATCAAGTGTTTCCCTCTTTTCCCTGACTTGAAATGAATTATGCTATACTTTTAATCAAAGAAGAAAGAAGTGACGTCCAATGATAGCATGAATAATAATAACTATTATTTATTATTTGATGATGGCAATATTTGTTCATAACTTAATAAATGCTGGACCATATCCTAACTAGCCTCATTGTCCAGATGATGGTTTTGTGGCTGGAAGAGTCAAACAATTTGCCTATGGTGACCCAGCTAATATTGGGCAAAGCTGAGAGTTGAACCCAATTTTCAAGACCACATTCTGTATGGCTACATCAACTGCCTAATTTGACTGCCTCTTTTTCACATTTATTTCTTGTCACTCTTGCCTGAAAACCTAACTATCTTGGACTGCTATACTACTTACTGTCTTATTTTATTGCCACTTGTTTTTTATCTGATTTCCCAATAATTTTTCAGTCAGTTTCCTGAGACAAGCTTTTTGCCTTATAGATAACTGATATCTCCAGTGAGTACCCAGCCCTGTATTTGCTGAAAATTATCATATTTATGGGATTAGGCTTTATTTTCCCTAGCTTTGCTTTCAAAAAAGCAGACGAAAGTATTGTTTCTTATCTTCATTCTAAGAAAAACTTCCCCTCTTAAATGGATCTTAGAATTCTGAGAATTTGGGGTCTGCATTAAAGACATTTTTCCCTCACTGACTTCTAAATTTTAATCTATGTGTCAGATGCTCTAACTCTGGTAGAACTATTTTTTGAGAAATCACCTACAGTTTTGCTGTATTTATCTGAAGATACCAAACACTCCACTTAATACAGCTTTGGCTACATACACAGTAACTATTCAATATATGTTTGTTGAATTAAAGTGGTGAGGATCTCAGCATGGTATATGTCATAGTTATTTCCTTTCTTTCCTAATAAGATCATCATTTTGGTAAAACAAGACAATAATATTTGTAAAAAACTCTCTTCATAGTAGGTTCCACAATTGAAGAGGACAAAATAATAATTTTTTTATTCAGTTGCCATGTGTACCTAAGAGTTAGCATTACCTAATTCCTTTTGATTACATATGTGAGTTGATTATAATATAAACATTTTATACTTAGCTACAAAAGATTGTTTATTAAAGTAAATCCTCATACAAATAGATGGAGTCAGATTATATTTCCATCATTATTTTATTATGAAACTCTTCTGAATATGTCAAGATCATTTTTTTCATATTAAAATTACAGGAGCAATTTAAGTGTTTGGTTTTATAAAATATATTTATTGTAGACACAAATATTTTATTAAACTCTTGAAATAAATTCATTCTCCTTTGGACATTCTTTCCTCCATTGTTTTTAAATTCTTTTAAAATGTATAGTTTATCCTTAAAAATCTTAGATACTTGAAAAATGGAGGAAGAAGGTGATAATTTTATAGTATCTACAAATGTCATGAACTTAATCTAAGTCCAAAAATCATTTATCAAAAATTTACTAATACCGTATATCAATGAGTCATATAGAGATTTTTCTTTCTCTTTTCCTTCTCCTCTTTTTTCAGATGACAATCTTTTTGGTTTTTCATGCTAATATATCTAATGTTCCAAACTTCAACTCTTACTGCTGTGTGCTCTTTCTACTATTAATGAATCTGTGTGAAATACAAAGCCTTTTATTGATTCAGTGGCATTTTATTTTCTAGGTGTAAACCCAGTAAGTGTGGAGATTAATTCTATGCTTTGTCCTGCACCTACCCTGAATAAAGCTGGAGAGTAAGTGCTTGATTAAAAACATTTTAAAAATGTGTTTTAGCTACAAATTATTAGGAAATGGTGACAAATATACATTAGTTGTTTCATTGCATCTTTTCTTATGTACAGATATATATGAAACAGTGAGCCCTAGGCTAGTCACTCTGGTTGAAATTCAATGATAGTTAAGTTGAAAATAGTAAAGTTTTACTTATCCTGTTCCTTAAATATTGATTAAAAGAGTCTGTATCTGGATGGGATTGAGAACTGTTGTTACACTCTTTAGATAATCAAAACCACAGTCATTATTTTGAACTTTAGAATATTGAATTTACACATGTGCACGTGTATACACACACACATACATATATATATACACACATGCACAAGTTCCAAAGTGAAATTTTGACTAATTATTACAGTATTTAAATATTATGATTAGAGGGCAAAAGGAACATGTCTCAATGAAGCACACTGTGGACTAGGAAATATTTGTGCTTTAATTTGTGACCTAGTTCTGTTAAGGTCTATCTTCTCATGTTCTTTGGTATGATAATAAACCATAATGATAGCTGGCTAAAATAAGGGATATGTAGTTTGGAAGAAGAGCTTTTATTTGAATCACCTATATACAAATAATTTCACTAGTAATTTAGTATTTTCATTTGTGATTCTTTCTATCCTCTCTATTATGAAGAAAATGATTACAAATAGTTCAGATGTTCTCTAGCTCAGCAGCAGTGGATACAATACGTTTAGGATAATGGATAGGATACAGTTTTACAAATCATTTTATACCGATTTTGCACCTATAGCAAAGGAAAATAAACTATACAAGGCCCCAGTCCAAAATCTGGACTAGTGTTAAGAGAGTGAAAACTATATTTTTCTCCACGAAAGTAGCTTGAAATTGACTTGAGCACTTAACTTCTGTGGATGCTGAGATATGCAAGATATCTGTTAGATATCACTTCTGGTCATCTAAGTAAATTGGAGCAGTATCAGCTTTTTATTTTTAATTGATTGAAAGGAGCTGCATAATATAACATAAAAGCAAGACTATCGGAATCTGTTTTCTTTCTATAAAAACATGCTCATTTTCTGTAATGTAATAAGGTAGTGTCATTGGCAACATGCTTTTGGCTAAATTAGGCTGGCCTTGGAATTTGAGGCAAGTCCATTTTGCATGGAGCCATATTAACCCCAAGGACATAGTGGAACTTGGTGGCTTTCTGGGTAATCATGTCTTGTATTAGCCATGATAAAACTGTCGACTTGAAGCTCGGTCCTATTTCATTGAATCTATAATTCCACATTGGTTCCCTTGATTGTTCCCCCTAATCTGCACCCTGATCTGTCTTTTCTATTTTAGTCACTGGAAGCTCCATCATTTCTGTTGTTCAGTTCAAAAACCTTTTGAGTCATTATTGATTTCTCTTAAATGCAGTCCATTGGCAAGTCAGCTCTAATCCCAAAATACGTTCAAAATCCAGTCGTACCCCACTACCTCCACCGATACCATCCTAGACCAAGCTACTATCATCTCTTTTTTGGTTTACTAAGTTCTCAACTGGCTTTTGTGCCTTTCTCCTTGACAGGAACAATCCTGTTCAAACTGATTGGTCTATGTCCCCTCTACTTGATAAAAGTCCTTGATAATTGAGTTCTCCATGTCCACCCAGAGTGAAATCTGATCTCTGTAATCTTCTATGAGGTTCTACAGGATCTGGCTCCTTACATTACATCTCAGTCTTCATCTCCCTTTTGCTCTTTCTGTTATGGCCCTGCTGGCCTCTTAACCATATCCTGCTCCTTAACCACATCAGCATACTCTCATGTCGGCCAATTATGCCCTGTACATCCCATGCCTGCTCTTCCCCTCGTGGCTCACTCTCTCGCCTTCTCCAAGTCTTGTCCAAAGGCCACCTTCTCAGTAAGCCCTTCTGGCCACCCCATTTAATCAGTCTTCCCCCTCCCATCAGTTAGTACTCTCTCTTCACTTTAAATGGTTTTATTTTTTCTCTAAAGCATTTATTGATTTGTGTGTTTCATTTCTGCTAAGATGAGTTTTGTCTTGTTTCTTGCTATATCTTAAGCACCTAACACAATGCCTGACACATAACAAATTAGCTAAATGTGTGTTAGATGAAAGGATGAATACATTTTTCTCAAAATTTTGATTTACTAGTTATATGAAAAGCTAAAAAAGTACATTTGATTGCTGGGGGCAGGGATCTATATAAGGAGAAAAATAATCAGAATCCTATTTTGGGGAGGGGTGCCATTTAAGAGAGGAAAGGTCTTCCTTTTCTTTTTAAATGTAGTAATTACTTAAA